>NC_090268.1:245108304-245411335 GCF_040414725.1 Anabrus simplex
TCGAATCTCTCAACAGTTCTGAAGCGAATGCTCACGAATCGTCTGGTTTCGATCACTGTCCAGTAAAGCGACAGGAGCATCAGGCGTGGCTCCATAATACGATCTGCAGAGCTGCAGAACCACCCGAGTATGATATACAGCGATGAGCAATCCCATTTGTCATGCTGTGTTGTTATTGCGCCAAAGACTGACAGCAATTCGGTTACTGGTGATCTGGCGATCTGGCAACCTTGTTCGGGACTGTGAACGCCAGCTCTGTGAAGAAAGCATGGGAGCCACACTTTTAGCCACCTATCGGAGAAAGTGGTAGTTAGGAGTCGCCCATAAGCACATAGGTTCTATTTGTACTGCATGCCTTGCAGCTCAGGTGGCTTAGTCGTGTGTATTAGACGTTCCAGGCTGTTAATTTCTCGTGCCAGTTTCCAGTGCGGTTTTGTTAAGAAATTGTTGTTTTGGTATCAGTTCTATGCAAGTGCTCAGCAGAAATTCACAGGTAGAGTAGGTTAGTTATTTAGCATTGTGTAGGCCAATAAGCGAAGTTTAATTATTACTTATGTTTAAATATAGATGTCGTGAAGAACTTGTTGTCGAAGCCATTTTCTGCATTAACTTATGAGGAAAGACTACTAATTAAAGAACACGGGAGACTCCTTCCGAATTTAACAATAGAAGTGTTAGGTTCCAGTCGAGGTAAAGCGTACACAAGGCGTTTTAATAAAGATATATATAATAGAAATAAATGAATTTTTGGCCGTAACAATGCCAATGCTCTGTTCTGCTTTCCATGCGTTTTATTCAGTGGTGAGCCCTTATGGTCAAAAACTGGAGTGAAAGATCTCGTACATCTAAGCGAAAAAATTAACAAGCATGAAAATTCAAAGACTCATTTGAACAATCAGACAGAACTTGCATTATTAGGAACTGTGAACATTCAACAGCAACTCGATACTGCGTATTGGATTAACATTCAAATGCATAATGAGAATGTCACCAAAAATAGGTATGTTCTATCCAAAATACTTAATTGTATAAAATTCTGTGGATCGTTTGAACTAGCCTTGCGTGGTCATAATGAAAAAGAAGATTCACTAAACCGGGGTAATTTTCATGTCTTGATTGATTTATGTGCCGATTTGGATAGCACGTTAAGGGAACATTTAGAAAGTTCTAGGCAGTTTAAAGGCACGCCTAAAACCATTCAAAATGAATTATTGGACAGTATGTTAGCAGTTTGTCGTGATGTAATTGCTCATGAATTAGGACAGGCATCCTTTGTTGCTATTATGGCCGATGAAACTAGTGACTGCGCTCAACAGTGTCAGATGGTTTTAGTTTAGCGGTACGTCATAAATTGTTGTCTAGTTGAGCGTTTTAGTGGATTTCCTTTACCATCTGATTCTGATGCCGAAACACTCACGCAAACAATATTAAATGAAATTTTACCGATCATTCCTTCAGACAAACTAATTGCTCAGTGATATGATGGGGCAAATGTCATGAGTTGCAGGCATGGGGGTGTGCAAACAAAAAAACAAGGAGAAGTATCCAACAGCACATTTTGTGCATTGTTATGCTCACCAATTGAATTTAATAATGGCCCAAGCGTCGTCACAAAACAAGCAAGTCAGGTTTTTTTCCAATTTACAAGAAATACCGTCGTTCTTTTCTAATTCTCCGCAACGCACTGCTGTGCTGGATAAGATAGTACAGCGAAGGGTACCTCGTTCTGCACCTACACGATGGAATTTCAAAAGCCGCACAGTGAATGTTGTGTACGAACACCGAAGTGATATTATTGAATGTATGCGAGAAATACAAGAAGAATCACGACAGACGACGACCATTAATCAAGCTTCAGCAATAGAAAGAATGTTAGAAAGTGACAAATTCATCTTTTGGTTGACATTTTTTCATCATGTTATGCCCCATGTTGATACATTATTCAATTAACTACAGAAAGTAAAAACTGACCTTAATGATATCGAAAGGGCGCTGAGATATTTTGAAACAAGTATATCGTCTGTAAGAAGTAACATGGATGGAATTACGAATCAAGAAGACATTCTTTCAAAGAAATCAGTTTCCCAAGACCCGAAACGTAAGCGCCCAGACGATTCTGTGAGTGATTATCGCGTTGCAGTTTTGGAAGTTTGTGACGTAATCACAAGAAATGTACAGCACCGATTCGAATTCTACGGCCATTTAATCGCTTCAGCACTATTCTTATCAGGTAACTTCCTACAGTATTCCTTGAACTTTCCAACCGAGGAACTGAACACCACCGTTCAAAATTACCCAATGCTCGATAAAGATCGTTTACAAACAGAATTGTCGATAATGTACATCAGAAAGGATTTCAGCCATATCCAAGGTCTGACACCATTATTAAATTATTTTTAAGGCATAATTTGTGTGACACTTTCAAAGAAACTGTTAAACTGCTGGACATTCTCATCACAACTCTAATGACTACATCAGAAGCCGAACGTTGCTTTTCTACTCTGAAACGAGTAAAAACCTTTCTCCGTTCAACCATTTGCCAAGAAAGACTGAATGCATTATCCATGCTGTCTACTGAACAGGAATTTGTGGCCAGTATACCCAGCTTTAATGAGCGAGTCATAGACCACTTCGTTCGTCAGAAAGATCGTCGCATGGGATTCATCTACAAGAAATAGGGTGAGTTTACAGTTTAAATAATTGTTTTCATGGTTCAGTATTAAATTAATGTTATTTATACGTATGTTGCTAGTAGAAGGCATGCTAATATACTGGTGTAATTATCCGTATCTAACCAGGATGGCATAGCTCGACTCCCGGCCAATGCATGTGTATATTCAAAACTAAAAGTATGTCCTGTGGTTCGATTTACACATATGAAAAAAGGATCCATAACACCTCGCAAAGCTACAAGCTTGCCTTGCATTTCTTGGTGTACGGCATAATATTGTTCGAAGGAGCTCTGCAGCTGAGAAGTGCCACTACTTGGAATTGTTGACAGTTTCTCCCCGAGCGCGGCTGTAAATCACACTCTCTCTTCTCTCCTCTCTCAACCCTCTTTGGGACGACCTTGCCTTACAGAATGTGAAAGGAAAGGAAGGCCTTGACGATTTGTATTTAAATGTCATTGCTCCGAGTTTACCTCTTGCTATGGGATCGCGCTGTAGCAAAGAATTATTTCGAGGGTTTAAAGTGTCCTCTTTTCGACAAACGTAATACTGCTGGCAAAATGAGACAAGCCGTAAACGTAATTAGATCAATCCCGGAATGATCACTTTACAAGTAATCGTGAAGAATTTTCTCCGTAATGGTACAGATGAAGGCGAGGTATTCATGAAAATAGGAACGTTAGTATCATCACACGATTTCCCTCTCCATTAAGAAAGCTGGCTGCAAACGTTGTGTACAGATCTCGGAACTTCAGCCCTGCGGTCTATTGGTAGCGTGACTACCTCTCACACGGAGGCCCAGGGTTCGATTCCCGGCGAGGACGGATTTTTACCTCCTAGATGTGAGGGCTGGTTCGAGGTCCACTCAAGCTATGTGGTTACAGCACAACTGAGGAGCTATCTGACGGTGAGATTGCAACTCCGGTCTAGAAAGCCAAGAATAACGGCCGGGAGGATTCGTCGCCCTGACCATGCGTCACCTCATAATCTGCAGGCCTTCGAGCTGAGCAGCGGTCGCGTGGTGGGCCAAGCCCAATCAGTCATGAGGTTTGTTTTGTTTTTGTTCGATACTAGATCAGAATTATTTTCGGTGCGGTAAGGGGAAGAAATGCTTTATTTTTGTAACATTTTAACCATTGTATTTTTTGTACAAGTCAGTTCTTTATATCGTCCAATTCAGGGAGTCTTACAAATTGAGATGTACTGTATGTTTACCTGCATTTTTCTGTAAATTTTCTGGAACTTCAAAGCTGATAGGACATGGAGAGAGAGGGGCCCATTAGACGCATTCGCGGGATTGGAGAACGGATTGCACACGAGATGAGCTGATACTTCTCGTGTGCAGTGCGAATTTAGATTTGACTATTAAACTTACTGCAATGGACTGGCGTTCATAGTGCAGAACCACCAACACAATTCAGCACGAGCCGCCACTGAGGAGCATGCACTTCTTCACTAACGCTCGTAGGACGCCCTGCCCGATGAATGTCCGCCACAGTTTGCCGACCATCGTTGAAGGCTTTTTACCCAACGTGCCACTGTTCTGTAAGACAATGCAGATTCCCCTTGAAGACCTTGATGACACTGTCATGCTGTACGACCTCTGGCACATTCAATCTTGATCCAACTCCGTTGTTCCTGTTTGGAAAACATAGTGACAACGTTACGTTAGACGGCTATATTCACAAGTGACCGTTTCTCTCTCTTGTGCGCACGCAGGTGATGTGGGAAGGGCGAGTCCATTTGCTCTGAGATAAGGTAGGTATGTAACCAACGTGTGCTATCAGCGACAATATTAGATTCTGTTGCATAGCGTCTCCACAGCAGTGTTGCAACTATTTAAGTTCCAACCCTCGTATTTATTCATTGCAAGTTAGTAATTTGTATTTTCACCATGGACTGATTTAGTGCCACAGGCCACTTGGGTTGCAAGTGTCCTTCATGTTTTTATATTACAAGATGGCAAGAATGTCAGCGATATATATTTAAGTTCTCCCAGTTGACGGTCATATTTACTTCAGCATGTCCCCGACCCCGATCAACAGAATTGCATGTATACTGTAAAGTCTAAGTGAAGTTTACAATAAGATTGTATAGTTTTTTTTTATAAAGCTGCAAATAATATATGTACTACTATTATTTCGTTAATACTTGGTCCTCCGGCCCTCGATATCACCAACTATTTGAGGTTAGAAGCTCAGCGAATGTTACGACGGCCAGGTGAATCCAACTTCCATCACACAAAGTTAAGTTTCCCAAGTGGCCACCAAGAACGCTAGTATCCTCTAACCGAAGATAGTTCACGCGAACTCACTAGATAGCGCTACTCGTTACATCTCACTTCGCCCAAGTCGTCTTGATTACAAAAAAAATCACTTCCAACAATTACGAAATCTGAAGCCACCATAGAAGATAAAGAGTGGGTATATAGGACTACATCACAGAACTTACATTGCTCGTGGGCAAAGGAGCAGGGGCTGCGAGTAACGTCACGTCCATTTTATACCTTCGCAACCTGCTAGACCGAACCAGCGTCAATAAGTACAATAACATTATTTCTTCTACTTTTGCTTGCAGGAAAACACTGGAAAGACAGATAAAAACCCAAACGACAATTAGGTTACACTTGATGACTGCAGAGGTTGTATTGTTCTACATTATTAACTTGAAGGAAAACATTATTAAATTGCCGAGCCAAATATGCTCTTAATCTGGCAATATCGACTACTGCAGCCCTACATATTAATTCACCATTGCGAACTCCATTTAAAAATTGCATTTCTTTCGGCAGCTACAATATGTTCTTCGCCCATATTAGCATTTCCTGAAGACTGAATGGTACATTCAGAAGGTGCTAATGTATGACATAACAAATGTATATGCTTGCACTTGTTCCACTTAATGCTTGCATCAATGCAAGTGCAACTAAATTTGTGTATGCAAGCCTTGCAGTGTGTACATGTAATGGAACAACTGCAGTCTGGTTGCACAAGCCTCACAGTATAATATAACTGTGGACCGTTTGACGAGGCAATAGCCCAACCACCGTCTTCATTTTCCGATACCAAATTGGACCTCGATTGTAATGATGACGGTACGTAAGATCCCGTAACATTGCAGTCACTTTTCCTTTCTCTATAACAACCAGACGGTCAAACAATTTAGTTTTAACAAATTGCATTATAGCATGAATTGCTTTGTCTAATCGTTTAACTGGTTGTCCTTTGAATAACACGTGTTTCAGAGTTCTATGGATTGCCTCTAAATGCATGTTAGTGTTAATGCCAGAATTCAATCTATGACAATATGCCCACGCCTTACAGCATCTTGCTTACCGCTGCTGGAAATACAAGCCAAAATCCTTTGTGTCCTCATCCTCCAATAACTGACGTGTAATTGCATCTATCCCAGAGCTAAATGCGGCTTCACCTGTCTCATGCAGAAGAGATCTCAATCTCTCGAGAGTTAGTTTTTGCTTTTCTGTGTCCTTAAATTTGTCAGATTTCTTTTCCATGCCCGAATGACATGCCACGTGCAAAACAAATGCATATTGGATTCACCCATAACTTCTTTCCATGCATTATAGAACGATTCTGCCATGTCCGACATGAATACATTACAACTGATCACTCCAGTTCTCTCTTTGATGCGACTAAAAATACTCGGAGGGTTGCAGAATCTATTTTGCTGCCTATAAAATGAGGCCCACGGCAGCCCTTGCCTAAGATCATCTAAAACAAGTACCGTAACCATCTCGAACCCTTATGCATTCAAACCATGAGTGCTGTCCGCACAGATACAGTCTGAGCCAAATTTCTGCAGCAACTCCTACTGTGCCTCCATGAATATGGCAAGAAAGAAATAATTTCTCGACAAAAATGGGTATTCAGGTAGGACTACGTTCTGAGGCTTGTAAAATGGAACGCTATTAGACCCCAGCTGCTTTTCTGTTTCTTCCCATGCATCCACACTTACCGCATCATTAGGGTGTCTAAGAGCATCACTATTTAAGGAGAAAGCCCTTTCGATATTGTAAAGGTCTTGTTTTGTGATTAAGTGCTCCCGTTTGAGATTATCTTTACTTACAGACGACCTTACTTGATCTAAAATATCACCGTGAGACACTTTCATTGCAATTTTTGTTGCTAAATCTCTGCGTTCAGCTGGGCCTAAAGAAAGTTTTGCCAGTTCATTTTGGTGTCCTATATGAGTACTGCAAAATTCTACTGCTACGTGCCCATTTTTAAAAACTGCGTTCATTTTAGCAGGACAATAACTACCTGTTTTTAAAGTTCCCTGTATTTTTGATTCTCTTTGTCTACATTCTGTCCAATCATTTGTCCTATACTTCCCCGATCGATGGCAATAAAATGTTACAACGAAAGAATTATCGCATAGAGTCTTACCCTGTCTGTGTATCACAAAGGATGCATTATCCTTATGCTCAGCTGTCTACTTCCACTTATAAAATTCTGAATCCGATAGAAATTCGTGACTTTCTGTCTCGATTCTAATACCATGGGCCTCACACACATGCTCCTTGTAAATGTCAAGGTCATAACAATCTTGCTGGCAAATCGCACACTTAAACAGGCATGATACAGTTTCTACTGGATTATATTCACCTCCCGGATGAATATTTGACATGTGTCTTTTTAAAATGAACGCTCTGGGGAAAGATTTGACAGCTAAACGGATTAACTGGCGGGTTCATTATAGGCCTAGTTTCTTGTGGATTATATTCCATTCCAGGATGAATTATACAAATGTGTCGTTTCAAATTGTACATTCTGGGAAAAGTTTTGTCACAAATTCGGCAGATAACGAGAGGTGGTTTTCGTTCACGAAATTTTACCGCAATACAAAAATAAAAATTGCCATACAGACACAATGGAGTGCTGTAAGAAAATGCTACTTACCAACCCAGTGTCAATATACGGAACACAATAAACACAGAGCGTACAAAACACGAAATAAAAATACTTTCACTACATTTTCCTACAAAGGAGGGAGGAAAAATCTATGTTCAAAAGTCGGAACACGTTGAGTACCTGCAACAAAAGAAAGCATCTCTATAAGTTAAATTACATAACTGGCACCTAATACGAGGCATTTAAATCCCTAGATTTTACCGCAAAATAAAGGTTAAACCAGCCACGCTCAGAACACGTGGAAAGCTGCGAAACGCTACTTCCACCAAATAAAAACAGGGATGATCAGAACACGTGGTGCAAAACTACTTATGGTACTGAAGACCACACATTCACTGATTTATACCAAAAATAACTAAAAATAGGCCTTATAGTTGAGCACTTTAAACACACGAAGCGTTCCTGGGCAACAAATATGAAGTCTGCTCCCAACGGATTAAACACAGAAAACTGCGATGTTCGAAAGTCATTACCTGCAACAGAAGAAAACATCACTATACGTTAAATTAAATAATGACAGCTAACACGAGGCGGATTTAAAAGAGCCACACTCAGAACATGTGGAGTGCAGTGAAAAGCTACTGCCGCAAAATAAAAGCACTTGTTAGTACGAATTTTACCCAAAAGTACAAAAATGAAAACAGGGATGGTCAGAACACGAGGTGTAAGAAAACTACTTACAACCACACATTCACAGAATTTTACACAAATAAAAATTAGGCCTTCGTTCACAGAGCACTTGATCCAGATGAAGAAGCGTTACACTAGACAAAGTTTCTTCTTCTTTATAATTTTATGGGCTTCGCTTCACAAAATTTGATTTCCGCTCACACTACCCGTCCACTACTGCGAATTTTGGCTCTTCCCCGCAGTCGGACTCCGCCCCAGTCGTCTTGATTACAAAAAAGTCACTTCCACCAATCACGAAATCTGAATCCACCATAGAAGATAAAGAGTGGGTATATAGGACTACATCACAGAACTTACATTGCTCGTGGGTAAAGGAGCAGAGGCTGCGAGTAACGCCACGTCCATTTTATACCTTTCAGCAGATGATCCATGTAAACTATGAACTGCAAAGGTGAAATATTACAGCCTTGTCTAACCTCTGTAAGTACCCTGAACCAAGAATTCATTCTACCGTCAATTTTCACTGAAACCCAATTGTCACCATAAATGCCTCTGATTGATTTTAATAATCTACCTTTAATTCTATAGTCTCCCAGTATAGCGAACATCTTTTCCATCGGTACTCTGTCATATGCTTTCTCTAGATCTACGAAACATAAACACAACTGCCTATTCCTCTTGTAGCATTTTTCACTTACCTGGCGCATGCTTAAAATCTGATCCTGACAGCCTCTCTGTGGTCTGAAACCGCACTGGTTTTCATCCAACTTCCTCTCAACGACTGATCGCACCCTCCCTTCCAAGGTGCCAGTGAATACTTTGCCTGGTATACTAATCAATGAGATACCTCGATAGTTGTTGCAATCCTTCCTGTTCAATTGCTTATATTGTAGATAGGTGCAATTACTACTTTTGTCCAATCTGAAGGTACCTTATCAACACTCCTTGCTAATCTTACTACTCTATGAAGCCATTACATCCCTGCCTTTCCAATACACTTCACCATTTCAGATCTAATTTCATCTATTCCTGGTTCTTTATGACAGTGGAGTCTATTTACCATCCTTTCGACTTTCTCCAGCGTAATTTCACGAACAACATTTTTCTCCTCCCCATGAGCTTGGCTGTTCGCAACATCACCAGGAAGATTTCCTTTTACGTTGAGAAGATGTTCAAAATATTCCCTCCACCTCTCCAGTGATTCCCTGAGATCTATTATGAGTTCACCTGAATTACTCAAAACACTGTTCATTTCCTTTTTCCCTCCATTCCTAAGATTCTTTATTACTGTCCAGAAAGGTTTCCTTGCTGCTTGACCTAGCTTTTCCAAATTATTACCATAATCTCCCCACGACTTGTTTTTGGATTCAACAACTATTTGTTTCGCTCTGTTTCTTTCATCTACGTACAAATCCCTGTCTGCCTCGGCCCTTGTTTGGAGCCATTTCTGAAAAGCCTTCCTTTTACGTTTACAAGCTGCTCTCACTTCATCATTCCACCAAGATGTTCGCCTTTTGCCATCTTTACACACAGTTGTTCCTAGGCATTCCCTTGCTGTTTCTACTACAGCATCCCTGTATGCCACCCATTCTCTTTCTATATCCTGAATCTGCTTACTGTCTACTGTTCGGGGGGGGCATGACTCAAAATATGGCCTAGATGCCCACTCCCATTCCATGGCAACTGGTATCCCGACTCTCAGGACCACTTACTAGGCCACTTAGCCGTTGCCCATGGTTCACGAACTAGGACGTGACTACAGTAACCCACACCATGAACCAATAATAATAATAATAATAATAATAATAATAATAATAATAATAATAATAATAATAATAATAATAATAATAATAATAATAATAATAATAATGTTCTTGTTTTCGATGTAACTACCCAAGAGGGTCGTTTAGGAAAAGATAAAGTAAGAAACCTGCCACAAGTAAGTGTAAAGATGCCAGAACTCAGCTAAGATCCCCGTGGTCGCCAAACCACTCTTTCAAGTTAAGAGACCCTGGGACCCCTTTTAGTCACCTCTTACGACAGGCAGAGGATACCGTGGGTGTTAATCTACCACTCCCACCCACAAGGGATAAAGATTATAAAAGTTATACAAACAGGTTCGCAGTTATCTTCCACTCCTATAAAAGTGAGACATGTCATTCGAATGATAAGTGTAGCCCAATATAAACATAATGCCTTAGAATTCTTCTTTTTTACAATCTGCTGTACGCCGCAACGACTTGGATTGTTTTTATGGAGACTACGGGATAGGAAAAGGCTGGGAATGAGAAGAAAGCGACTGTGGCCTTAATTAAGGTACATTCCCAGCAAATGACAGATGGGAAGATAGGAAACCACGGAAAGCCATCTTGAGGGCTGCCGAAAGTGGGTTGATAGCAAGTTGATAGCTGCTTGACCCAAACCACACAGCCACTTGCTCGGTCTTCTTCTTCTACTTGCGAGTGTTAACTAGATTTTTTCCTCGAAAGTCAACTGAAGACTCTTGACATAAACATAATACAGATGCCGGATTTGTATCACTTCGTTGGATTGGTAGAATATATCCACGGTATCTCCTGTCTGTTGTAAAAGGCGACTAAAAGGGGATCCAGTGATTCTTAACTTGGGGAGCGTGGCTGATGACCACTAAGCCCTTAGCTGATTCCTGTTATTTCTTTCACTTAGTTGAGCCTGGGTCTTTACTCTTTCTATCCCACCTGACCTCCCTTGGTCAACTGTTGTTCTTTACAGATCCCGATAATATTACAGCATTCGAGGCCTGGGCAGTCTTCCATTTCCACAAACTTCGTAGCCTTTGTCTTCTTATGGCTGATTCATTCATTTTTCGAAGATCATGTTGGATCCCTTCCATTTTTTCCTCTGATTAGTGTTAATAGCGGATGGTTGTCCTGCTGTACTTTCTCTTGAAACAATAATCACCACCACTACTTTGTACTATTTAGCTGCATGGGTTATCCGTAAACTAGAGAGTAGCTAAGGACATCACTCTTGTTGTATATGTGAAGAGTATTTTTGCCTCTGAATTAAAAAATTACCACATGAATGGATAACAACATTTAGCAAACATAATTTAATTCACTTAACTCAAGAGCCGTTCAATATTTGTCAACCTGCTGGGGTAACCTCTCAGAAACGCAGTACCGGTAAATAGTTTCTTAATAAAGAAAACGCTTAAGACAATTTACTAAAAATGCATTTAAGTACTTTAAATTCAATATTTATGTAATAATATAACAGAAGGGCGTGCAGTGATGCTTGTTTATCAAAACATGAAATTCAGATTTTTCTAATTATTTTGCTATTCGAATATCTGTGGATTCATGCCATTTAAATACTATACAGATATACACTGACTGAGCAAATATCATGGGATAGCGGAGCACTGATGCGCAGGTATGTTGTCTTCACACCACACGCCCCCTGTGCCAGTGGCTGTTGTATAGGAGACCTTGTGAGCAGTGGCTGTGCATGTGATAGGTGTAACATGGAACGTCGTCGTGATCTGACTCCGTTCGAACGGGGTGTGGTGGTCGGTGCCCGACGGATAGCAAGTGCGATTTCGAAATTGCTGCGGGAATTTGGCTTCACACGATCAACTGTGTCCAGGGTGTATAGTGAATGGTTGGATGCGGGTGTCACCGTCCACAACAGACGAGCGACCGGCCGTCCAGCCACCCTCGATGACCGTGACCGGCGACATCTGAGACGGATTTTCAATAGCGACAGATGGGCAACCATGCAACAAATCACGGCTCAATTCAACACAAGCCGTGCTAGACACGTCTCCCAGTGGACAATCAGTAGGAAAATGGGTTCTATGAAGTATGGGAGTCGGCGTCGCACACGGGTGCCACTGTTAACCCAACATCATCAGGCACAACGACGCGCATTTGTCGCCAATCACCAAAGATGCACACTGGAACAATGGCGTAACGTGATATGGTCGGACGAATCACGATTTCAACTGCACCATGCCGATGTGAGGCACCGTGTATGGCGCAGACCACATGAAGCGATGGATTCCGCCTGCCTCGAAGGTGAGGTCCAGGGCGCCGGTGTCTCTGTTATGGTCTGGGGTGCATTTTCCTGGTATGGAATCAGCCCCCTAGTTGTTCTGGAAGAGACTTTGAATGGTACGTGATATGTTGAGCTGCCCGGAGACCATCTCTACCCATGTTTGGCCTTCCATCGCCCAGACGGTTCTGCAGCGTTTCAAGATGATAACGCGCCGCCACATCACTCCCACGTCGCCCGGGAATGTTTCCAGGAACATGCAGCGGAGGTCCAACGACTGCCATGGCCACCCAGGAACCCCGATATGAACCCTATCGAGCATACCTGGGATGTCCTGGAACGCAGGCTCCATGCCATGGATCCTGCACCCACGAACAGACCAGCATTGGCGGCTGCTCTGCAAACGATTTGGTGTCAGCTGCGTCCAGAGGACTACGAGGGACTTGTCGACTCACTTCCAGTTCGCAGGGCCAGAGGAGGACCCACACGCTATTAGGTGACTATCCCATGACATTTGCAAAGTTTGTGTATATATATATATGTACATGAACAATTGATGTCCAATTAAATTATACATGAAAAATAGTTGTTTGTTTTTATTTCAATATTAGGTACCTAAATCCCTTAAATTCGTAATCACGGCCTTTGGTTACGCTCGCTTAAAGACTCAATATGGGGCTCTATAAGTAACATTCGTGTCTTGACCTCCCTAGACTGACCTTGCCCATAGTATTTACGAAGAGACCACAGAACGATAAAATGAATGAAACGGAGAAACAAAAATTGATCAAGTCTTAACGCGTATTGGCACTTTCGTAAATTAAAAAAAGCTGAAACCAGCTGACAGACAACATATAGATGTTAAATTTAAAAGGTTGAGATCCATCCAGGAAGAATTTAACTCAGTACAGAGTTAGAAATGAACGACGAAGTTGGACACGACCAACATTTTGGAGACTTCGGAGACCTTCACGACATACTGGAGGCAAAAATGTAACCGCCATAAATCCAGGGCTGGTACCAAAAAATAATAAAACTGACGACGGGCGTTCATTTAACTCAGCGAAGTTAGTAAGTAAGAGAATGTCAGGCTTCGAAATATAAATTTACCAACTTTCGACAGAGACCTTACGTAATGGCTACATTTCAGGAACACTTTTGATAATCGGATAATTAAAAATGAAAACCTATCTGGAATCGAAAATTTCGTTATCTCACCTCGTCCCTGAAAGGTGAGACTATGGACACCATAAAACATCACCGTGATCAAAGCGAACTTTACTGTAGCATATAACTTACTTCACTGTCGCTATCACTACCCTAAGCTGATTACATCAGAGTATGTTTTAAGATGAACTCCACTGGACCAGAACTACGCCATTTAATGAACAAATTCCAGGGAAATTTAGATGTAAGCCTCCGTGGCTCAGGCGGTGGCGTGCTGGCCTCTGGCCGCCGGGTTCCGTGATTCAAATCCCGGTCACTCCTGTGAGATTTGTACTGGACAAACCGATACTCCAGGTACTCCGGTTTTCCGTGTCATATATCATTCTAGCAACACTCTCCAATATCGCTTCATTTCATCTGTCAGTCATTAATCATTGCCCCAGAGGAGTGCGACAGGCTTCGGCAGCCGGCACAATTCCTATCCTCGCCGCTAGATGGGGCTTCATTCATACCATTCCTAACCCGGTCAAATGACTGGAAACAGGCTGTGGATTTTCATTTTCATTTCAGGGAAATGTATATGTTCTCCTGGTGCTGAATGAGGTAAACATTCTTGCGGCTATCTTAAATGAGCTAGGTACTTCTGTCATACATGGACAGATAAATCAGACTGGATTTCGAAAACGAATTTTCTCATCAACAATTTGCCATGTTTATACGAGTTAATTTAATTCCTAGACAGAAAATGCCAAACGTTACATTTATGTTCACCCAGATTTGTGAAGAAGTCTCCTCAAACTTCTCAGTTCAGGCTTAAGTACAAAGAAGACAATCAAACATATCTAGCAACATATGAACAGTGTTGCTTATGTGCAGGTAAGCATTGGGTCTTCAAATATCACGAATTCCTAGAGACATACATCAGTGTGAGATTCAAAATCGTAAAGGAAAGGAGCCTCTCTAGCAACTGTCTAAGTCCAACAATACCTGGAAATTATGCACGTCAGAAGGAACATCAGAGAATGTAGAAAATATCACCACACCCTTATTCATGATGACACAAGGTCTAATGCGAACTCTCAAAGCAAAACCATCATACTAATCGATCAGAAAACACCAAATGGAGAAGCACAACAGTCCATCAGAGGACTTGGAGATATATTTCTTCTCAGTACTGCACTCGTGAAAATAAAAATAAACAGTAATTGTGAATTCCAGACTGTTCGAACAATTCTTGACAATGGCTCACAAGGAAACTTCATTTCAGAACGTGTTGTTAAAGGACTTTGACTCAAGAGGAAAATAAACATAACAAAACTACAGGTATTGGGAGACCTCACTTCACAAGCAGACACAATCGTCAACATAGAATTTTATTCCAATGTTAGCAACCACAAGTTCAACATTGACTGCATCGTTTTATCTAAAGTAACCAATCATGTCCCGACCTCTTAAATCTATCATCAAAACTGGAACGTTCCTGGAGACTTGACTCTTGCTAATCTTATGTTCCACATTCCTCAAACAACAGACCTTTTGTTAGGAGCTCAAGTTGCCAGGCAGCTGTTAATAATGGAACAGCAAACTCGTGAATACTACCCAGTTCTCCAAAACACAAAACCGAGATGGCTCCTCAGTGGTGGCTATCTACAAACAAGAAAGGAATATGAAGAAAAATCATCTCATCAATGTCTTGCTACGGACTGACTGCAACTTCGAAAACTAAATTCAACGATTTTGGAACATAGAAGAAGTAGACACTATTGTGAATTTGCTACAGGAGAAGGAGTCCAACAACACACGACAAGAGCTGCATCAGGCAGATACACTGTAGAACTCCCTATTGTGCCCGTAGCATTTTCTGGCGTGTTATAAAATGGCGTCAGAGTAGATGTATAGCCCACACAAGTCAGAATTATATAAAGTGAACTATTATTTAAAAGGTTACAGGAGGCCAAGATCGAGAAAAAAGCGCACAATTTCAAAGGTTGTGAGTATAGAACATTAAAATATCAAGTGGATTGTTTGAAGAGAAACAAGAAAATATTAATATATTATTATACTAACTAATTTGCCGAGATACTGGACGGACACTTAAGATTTCAGCTGGGTGAGAAGAGAAAGATATTAGCTGATTTTAAGAAGAATGCTCAAAAATGACTTGTCTTAAGAAGAAGATACGGCGTAATACAGAGTATTCAGCGCAGAAGGAAAGAAGTGCGGCGTGAAATAAGGAGATTTAAATTAAATACGCTAATCAACTGGTCAGACAAGGATCGCAACGTCACGTCGAAGCCTATTTGAGGATAGAGATCGGAGGACGGAAAATGGCCAAATTTAGTTTACAGGAAGCATTTATATGAACTCTTACTTGTCGGTTATTATTTTATGTTGACACTATTGCAAGAAAGATGATCATGAGTTGCTAAATTCGTACTGAACCGATCTGGAGATGAATATGCAACCAGCCAGCCAACGAACCTGAAGAAGGAGTTGACTCCACCTGATCCATGGTTTCCAGCCGGACAAGGACAACAGCTGTAGCGCAAAGAGCTATAAAGTCGTCATAGCCACAGAATAACAAGCCAAGTTTACTAAATTATAGTTCTTAATTATGTTAAAATGCAGTAACCTCATGAAATTTATAGTAATCGTGAAGTATTTAAGATATCAAGTGACTCAGTGAAGTGCAAAGGTTTAGTTGTGATAAAATCGATATATCTACAAGAAGTGATAATAATAATAATAATAATAATAATAATAATAATAATAATAATAATAATAACAATAATAATAATAATAATAATCGTATGGCCTCAGCTACCGTGTGCAGACATTTCGATTAGACGCCATCTGGCTGTCTGCTCGTCAATTTCGACGTTCCGTTTTACTCTAGGTCCGCTAGATGGCAGACAGAGTAAACCGGATCTCTGTTGGTCGTCTATGGCTGAGATTTTTAATTAATTTTGTCGCGTAAATACCAAATGTATCACCAGAGATCTTTTACATGCCGACATCGTATGACATGGAGTGTCGAATGGACTTTCTCCCGCCCTTCAAAAATCCGACTACCTCTGCCAGCTTTGAAGTGGTTATACATATATTGAGTGTATTGTGATAGCTGAGGAATTTATGATGATTTGCGAGGAGTGTTGATTTCACACAGCAAAATGAAAACATATGTACGTAATGGATTTCTTAAATGGGTTAGGAAGCCGAGCATGGTTATTAATCGTCATAACGAAATGATATACGCTAGAAAGGATGTGTAGATTGTATGAATTATTCCTTGTCGATGTACGTTAAGAAGAGGTATTACGGTATACTAGATGTTAAATATTATTCTGTGAAATGAATTATGATCCAATGAAGCGAATATAGATTCAATGAAGTTTAATACGTCGTGGGAATTATGTTATATGTGAAGAGGTTATGATATGAAGGAAAATGGTTATATATAATTGAATGAATTGAGCGATATGTGGAATTTAATGGAGTAATGAGAAGACATAGAAATGAAGTGTTATGAAGATAGATGCAGCGAAGACGTAATGATGGATGCTGAATATAAATATTCATCTTCTGGGTCAATTATAGGGGAACAAGTTCATAGAAATATTAATACGTCGTGGGAATATCGAAAGATAAGGTAGGCATTATAGCTTCTTCAGAAAAGGATGTGAATGATGGCAATCATAAATAGTAGCACAATTCTCAGCTCTGTGATTAATTCTATTGTGTTTTTGCAAGTTATCTTTTTATAAGGCAAGTGTATTAATGCTTATAGTTCGCAAAACATCTGAGTCATAGTCACCCTCAAGGACAGAAAAATCAGACTGGATTTCGTAACGCTACTAAATCAGTAGAGATTTTTTTATTCGTATTTTTTCTTCTCGTTTAAAGTAGACAGAACATTTGCATAGTCAGTGCTTTTTACCACTGCCGTGAAACTAGGTGTGTGAGGAAATAAAATGAACATTACAAAGTTTTTCATTCCGTACAAATGTTTCATTATTCTAACAAGAGCACTGCAAGATATTCATGATTGGCTTTGAAGAAAAGGAAAAACGAGATGACCCACTGTAACGGTGAGTACAAAACTAGACTTTTTAAAATATTTGAGAACATTACTTTTAAGTAACAGACAAATTATTCCATTGTGTGTGCTATTCTAATAATTAGCCAGGTTGAATTTTAGAGATATTTCTACAGTTTAATTTAACATAGTGACTTGGAGTTATATGAAAATGTATCCATTTGTTTAGAAAATCCGCCAACTTGGTTTAACATTACTATTATTTTAAGAATAGCTTGATTTCTAATTTCTGGAAATACATGATCATTATATCATGTGTAACCTTCCTAAGAACTCAATATTTTGATAATGAATCACAGAAGATGAAATACAAAATTTTGTGATCAAAATCTCTGAACTAAGGCTAAATATCCATCCATTCCGGTCATAAAGTAGCCAACTGTTTCAGAGCAGCGAATTGCTGCATTAAACGCAGCAAGTAAGAAATGCAACGAAAATGGGTAAAGGTATCATCATCATCATCTAGGTAGGTAATGAAATAAAATAATGTATCTTCTTTATAGCAGGAAATTTGGTCCAGAAAAGTCTTAATGTGCCCCCCCCTGGAAAAGATCCCGCGGGCGCCATGATCTGAGTGATATATTTTGCAAGAAATAATATCCGAAATACAGTTAACTTTTTAAATATGTCAAAATTCGATAATATATTTACGTTCTGTGCTTCAAGTGGGAAATATGGTATATTCTAATCGGTAACTGTTGAATGTGTCCCGTTTTGTCATTTCATTTAGTCAGAAAAATTATGATATATCCCTTTTTTCGGTTTTGACAATCTTGTCACCCTATATTACAATACTGGGACTGATTATAAATATTTTTAACATATTATGTTTTGGGTTCTTCAGATACATACTGCGCAATAGCACAGTTAGGTTTAAACAAGCAGTGACAGCGGATGTGCTGAGTGGTTATTACCGCGTCATGAGCATTTCAGTAGAACAATATCGAGCGGTAATTGGAATATGGCAGAGGTGTATGCAGAGAAAAGTAACGAGGAGAAGGGTGAGCAAGGCCGATAAGTATGAGGGAAGTGGCATTGGTGGCAGCAATTGTGGCAGTTATACTAATCATTGGATGCGTAGAATTGAATCCAGGTCCTAGTCCATGCCATCGGTTGGGATCAAATTGAAGCGATTAAGGAGGTGATTAAAGATGCGTGCCAAATGGACCAAGTTAAGGAAATGATAAGGGAACAATCGAAGGAGATAAATGATATGAAAAGGTGAAAATTAATACGGAATAAATATTTCTACTCATGGGTGCCCATGCCCGGAGGCAAGGTGGCGACGCGGCACCACCTAGGTTTCAGGGAAAGCAAAAAGTCTAATATAATTAGGTGCTTTTCTTTCAAGAAAATGATTTAAAAATCGGTATTACGTAGAAGTGGTAGGGGATACCGTGTGTGGTATTCTACCGTGGGATACAAGTCGCCATTCATCTTCCAAAATGTCAAAAATACTACATACCCCTAGATCTAGCCCCCCTTGCGCTACTGAGGAGGAAGGTGGAAAATTTGGAAGAGGAGGTGGCTAAATGAATAAAGATGAAGCAATTAGTAGTCAGGAACGTACGAGGAAATGCATATTTATTTATGGAGTTCAAGAAGGAGCGAAAGAGAATAAAGTGGATTTAGTGTATAAGGTGGTGGAGGTGAACCAAAATAAAATGAAGATAAACTTCAGCGAAGTGGACATTGACGATGTGGAAAGGGTAGGAAAAGTGAGGGTGGTATAGGCCAATAAAAGCCAGGTTATTATCCACCTTGATGGCAGATATTGTGGTGAGAAACACAGGGAATCTACAAGGTGAGAATGTGTGGGTGAAAAGTGACATGGGAGTGAAGGAAGTAAGAGCATTAGAATTTTAAAGAAGCACGTAGTGATAGTCAGGAGTCACTGACTGGGAGCGTACATCAGGGTCAACAAATTGTGGTGGGTAATGGAAGATGGTCTGGAACTTGGTCAGTGGCTAAGCTACAGGAAATATATGCAAAGGTTAAACAGGAAGGGTGTCTGGTGACGAGACCAGGTGGAAGGAAGGGCGCAGAGTGAGTGGATGGCCATGACGAAGCAGGACGCGGTGACATGGAATAGAACGAAGTCCAGGACAGCACAAGAGCGGATACGGGAGGTAGCAGTCACTAGTGGTAGGGGAAAGTGAAGAATCAGTGAGTGTCGTCGACAGTGTGCACGTGCATGGAAAAGGCGAGGGAACGCGAGAAGAAAGAAAACGAAGCGATGCCTTGGGTAGAGGAAAAAGTTTCCGTTTAAAAGACCTGTGAGGAAAGAAAAATACAGATCAGTAGGAAAAGATGGATAAAGAGCATCATACAACGCCTAAAAAAAGGCGGAATGGAAGGGGTAAGTGAGAGGGCGATAATAACAAGAAGTAAATCAAATTATGTGGCCGAGGGGGGTAAATATAAGGGAGGAAGGGGAGAAACAGGGGAGGAAATTTTACAACTTTATTGGATGATATGATTTATAAATATTGAAGACTTGCTAAGAAAGATGGGGAATGAGGAAGTGATAAAATTAGTGGAGAATTCCGATATTGTAGTGCTGTTAGAGACGTAGTTAGAAATAGGGAAGGTGTTAATGTGGAGGGAGTTTGTAGTCAAGAATAAAACTAAAAGGAATGAGAGGATGAAGGGCAGGGCGCCGGAGGGTATAGTTGTTTTAATATCGGAAGGAATTAGTGAATTAATTGATATCATTGAGGATGAGATGGAAGAGGTGGTCAGGATGAGGTTTAATATGGGGAGAGGGAAAGAATTGAATTGAATTGAATTTATTGATCATGATTAACATGCCACTGAGGCTGAAAAGCCCCTTTATGTAGCGTCTTCTTATAATACAATACAGATTTATGATCACAGTAACTACATTTTTATAATATTAAAGTATTAAACTAAACATGAAACATAAAAAAATGAAAAAAGATACCAAATCCAGTAAGGTTAAGACATACAATATATGATAAGTAAGAAATTAAGTCATTAAGTCCTTCTGTTATTTTGGACTACATGGATTTAAAGAATATAAAGCTAAGGCAGAGAAACAATTTTCTTCGAAATATACATATTTCTGATTGTTCGACACAAGAATGCCTGATCTCAGTCTCTTGCGTAATCCTCCAGAAAGATAGATGTTAAGAATTGCTTTAGTTGTGTACAGTTAGTGTTATTTGCGAAACGGTGAAGATTAAAGACGTTAAAGGTACGTGATGCATTGCAAACAAAGGATTTGTTAACTCTAGTGGTACGATGACGGGGAATTTGAAGGGTGGTTTTTGTAAACCTATTATCTCTGTTATGTACCGACTCCATAGGTTTAAATGCATTATAAAGGTAGGATGGTGTCTTCAGGTTGAGAATTTTCTGCGTGGCAACAGCTACTGAGATTTCTCGACGTTCATGGAGTTTCAACCATTGTAGCTGTATGTAATAGGGTGTTATGTGTTCATCACGCCTGGCATTTGTAACGTAACGAACACATGCGTTTTGTACCCTCTGTAGTTTTATGTTCAAAGTTTCAGATAAGTCGTATACGACTGCACCATAGTCAATTATTGGAAATATAAGACTTTGAACAAGTAGTTTTCGCATGAAAGGTGGTGTGCATGACACGTTACGTTTCAAAATACGCATGGATGACACAACTTTTCGGATTACATTTGACGTATGATTAGACCAGGATAAGGTTCTGTCGAAAATTAGACCTAGATTGTTAACGGTGTCACTAAAATGAATATCTGTCTCTAGAATTTTTATTGCTGGGAGGGATTTGAGGTCAACAGTTTTCAGGAGTTTTGTGTAACCTGTGCAAATAAGCTGGGTCTTAGCGACATTTAATTGGAGGTTATGATTTGCACACCATTCAATTAACCGAGAGATGTCATGGTTAAAATGCGTTATACAAAAAGGTGCGTTAGTGGGACAAAAGTGGAAGTAAGCTTGTAAGTCATCCGCATACATGTGAAAGGTACTGCTTTTAAAGACATCAGATATGTCATTAATATAAATAGAAAAACATAAAGGACCGAGGATTGATCCTTGTGGTACGCCACAGTTTACTGATTTCCAACTAGAGAATCGACCGTCAGCGAACGTGACTCTTTGTGATCTATTTGATAGATATGATTCAAACCACGACAGAGCACTCTGGGAGAAGCCAATTGACTTCAGCTTAGCAAGAAACAACTCATGATTAACAGAGTCAAATGCCTTAGAGAAGTCAAAGAGACATAAGATAGTAAGCTGCCTCTTATCGGTGGCCGCACGAATATCATCTGTAACCTTCAGAAGAGCAGTAGTAGTACTATGGCCCTTCTTGAAGCCAGATTGGTAGGGATTTAGAATGTTGTATTTAGACAAATATTCACATATCTGCTCATGAACAATTTTTTTTCTAGTGCCTTACTAAGTGCACAGAGGATGTTGATAGGCCTAAAATCACTACAGACTGTTGGTGTTTTCTTTTTGGGCATAGGACGTACATTGGCACGCTTCCACTCTGAGGGATAAACACCATTCTGTAGAGAGAAGTTAAATAAGTGCACAAGGGCAGGAAGAAATATGTCCATGCAGGTAGAAATCATGGATACTGGAATATTATCTGGACCTTTAGCTTTAGTTCGTATTGATCTGACTGCTTTTTCTACCTGTGAAGGGTGTACGTACATGAAATAGAATTTATCTCTGTTACTTGGAGTGAGATGTCTATAATGTTTGGCAGTCTCTAATACTTTCGGAGAATTGGAGTTAGAGACTGATGTCATGTAATATTCACTTAATTCAGATGGAGTAACAGGCATCTGGCTATCTAGAGAGTGACTGACTCCAATACCAAGAGATTTTGCAGCACGCCAAGAAGCTGAGGTGCTCTTACAATTACGGAAGATGTTGTACGTATACTTCACTTTAGTGTTCCTAATTACTTGTTTTGTCTCGTTACGTAAGATCCTGAATTGCTCGTAATCTTCTGGAAGTTTAGTTTTAATAAATTTCTTCCTAGCTCTATCCCGTTTACTTATCAATTCCTTAATACGCTTATTGAACCATGGTGATGAACGGTGTTTTACGAGAATTCTTTTTTGGGGCGCATGCTTGTCATAGAGTGAAAGTACAAAGCTGTTGAAGAGAGATACTTTTTGATCTACGTCATTAGACTGAAAAAACATATTCCAGGGTAGTAATTCAGCGTCAGCACGAAAATTGTTCACGTCAAATTTACTAAAGTCTCGAACGAGAATATTTTTAGGAATTTGTTTTGGCGTGCATAAAGTGAATACAGCATACAGCAAGTCATGACCAGAAAAACCGGCAGCTGGTTCCTGTCCGTATTCCACTACCAACTCATTTCAGTTCGACGAGATTATGTCGAGAGTGCTATCGGAAGTGGCAGTATGAAAGGTTGGATTGAATGGAAGGCAGTCAAGGTTACAAGCGTTGAGCACATTACGTATATTTTCGCTTTCAAATGTCCCAATTCCGAACCGAGCATTAACATCGCCCACAACGAATATATATTTATAATTCATAACATGAGAATACATATCATTCAGAAATGTATCCATGAACCCTACTTTTGGTGGACGATATATGCAAGCGAAAAGAATTTTAGTATCTGAAAGGGCTATATCAAGGATTATGTACTCAGGTTTCTTACTGTACTCTCCAGGAGATTTACTAAGTACACTACATTTTATGCTATTCTTCAAATAAACTGCAACACCACCAGCGGCTCTGTTTAACCTGTCGTTGCGGAAAATATTATACCCATCGAGACAGATGGCTGAATCTGGTACTGAAGGTTTAAGAAATGTTTCACTGACTGCGATAATATCAAACGAACTCTTGCCGAAAATGTGCCGGAACTCAGATATATGGGAGGAGTCGACAAGAGACTGAGAATTGATATGAATGACTTTAAGATTTCTTGTGTTTCTCACACTAACATCGTATAGTAAATCAGATAAGACACACTCATTACTTGTCACGAGTACAATATGGTACAAAGGGTTCAATAGTTCAATAGCAGATCGTTCAAAGAAGTACGATGATTTTAGTAGCCTATACAAATATAAAATAATTTAAGGATTTAGAAATTATGTGATAAAGTGAGAAAAATAAATGAGTAGAAAATTGGTATAAAATGAATCGCGTTAGCAGATATTTCTAAGTATTACAAAATTATAACTAATATACTACGCTAAATAGAATGGTTGCGAAAGAGAGACTTTTGTATCGTTAGCCTCGCCAGAATTATCTCTACTTCTCGTCCTAAGTATTTCCAGTAATAGGGTGATACACAGGAATACAAAGTATCTCACCGCATCATTTCAGTGGAGCTAGGTAGCGTTTCTTCAATTCCTCAAGGTCACGTTCCGTCTTCACTTGATGTTTCACATCACCAGCGCGCACCATTAGAACACCATCCATAGTCCACACTGAATTTAGTCCGAAATGGCTCACAGCACGTTTGAGAATATCAGTACGGGTCTTAGTTAGGTCCTCCCGTATAGTTATGCCGCTGTTCTTTAACAGCCACTTTGATTTGAAGACTGCATTTCGGTAGGCGTATGAAACAAATTTCACAATGATGGGCCTGGTTTTGTTGTGACTTCTGGTACCAACTCTGTGTGAACGGTCGATCATCACTGGATCAAGTGGAACATTGATCCGAGTGGCAATCTCCTGAATGCGCTTGTCCGTGTCTTCCCCTGCAGTTTCAGGTACTCCAAATATACGTAAACTGTTCCGACGTTGATAATTTTCCAACTCATCTGTCCTATCGTCTAACTGCCGTTGAAGTTCAGTTATTGCTTCGTCTCGTCTGCTGAGTTCACATTTTAATTCTCTTATTACATCGGTATTAAAATCAATACTTTTCTTAAGTTTCTGTATGACCTTATCGGCTACTCTGTCTACAAGTTCGTCGAGGAGTGAACTGTTCTTAATGAGGTTATCCAACGTTAGCGACACCGTAGTATCTATAACCCCCTTGCTTACACTGGTTCGCAAAGTGTCCGATGGAGTGCACTGATCATCACAGGCCAAGATGTTGGCAGCGCTGTTCTGTGAATTTACAGAACGGTTGGTGTTCTTCACTTGTTCCCGCGTAGTTTCAGCAGTTGCCACATGAGAGCGTGGGCTGTCACTGTTTATTTCCTTGCCGTTAGAGAGTGGGGTGGCACTCCTGCTCGCGGGCTGAGCGATGCGGGCTTTAGTCTTCACTTGTTTACGTGAGTTACCCATTGTAATTCGATAAACTTTTGCAAATTACTTACGAATCACGATACCTTCTTCCAATTAAAGTACTACTGCACATGCACAGGTTAAAACACCACTGAATGCACACTTGAAATACACTTAAAACCGTCTTATGACACCTTCGCAATGATAAATACTGGAGAGGCTCTCACTCGCGTCTATACCGCCATGTGCTTGGAGAGAGAGAGAGGGAGGGAGAGAAGGAGGTGTGCTTGGCTTTCCTATACTATCACCCCAAGGGCTCGTCGTACGCTAATGAAACATTTTTTGAGGATCTATTATTGGAAATAAGTGTCATTGGGTGGAAATATGAGGAAGACGGGATATTGTTAATAGGTGACTGGAATGCTAGGATAGGCGACCTATCTCCAACATATCGCAAAGTGAGGAGGACGATGATGAGAGGAATGAGACGTAGTGAAGATATGGAAAGGAATATTTATATGTTGAAATTGCTAGAATTATGTGCGGCAGGTAACCCATATATTTTGACCGGCTGGTGGGACGGGTATAGCGAAGGGAAACTGACGTACATTACATCCCAGGGGGAAGTATTATAGACGTTGTTGTTAGTTCGGAGGACATGTTGGAGAGGTTACAGAGGATAGAAATAGCGGACTGGGTTGAATCCCATCATGCCCCGGTATGTGTTAAGCTGGAAAGGAGTGAGAGGGAGGATTAGGAAGGAGAGAAAAGGAGGGGTATAGAGAAGGATAGGATATATATTAAATATAAGTGGTCAGATGAGTCTGAGTCGACGCTTACATCAGACTTAAAGATTCTAGACCGTTACTTTTATCAGAACAACCTTAGACCAAACCCCAAGAAAACTGTTGTGTCTACCTTCCACTTGCGGAATAGAAGTGCTGGGTACAAACCAACCATACCATTCAGAGGAGAGAATCTACAGTATTGTAGTAACCCAAAATACCTGGGAGTCACACTGGACAGGTCCTTGACCTACAAGAATCACCTCTATAATGTGTCAGCCAAGATCAAAACCAGAAATAACATCCCCCAAAAGCTGGCAGGTACATCCTGGGGTGCTAATGCTCAAGTCCTGAGATCCACTGCTCTTGCACTCTCTTATTGACTGTGTCAAATGGAACAAGTTGTGGAAGTACTCAATGAATGTGGAGTCCCAAAACACTTAACGTCATTATTGAAAGGTCTTTATAATAGTCATAATGCAACCATAAGGGTGGATGGTGAATGCTCAGAATTTTTCAGTGTGACAAATGCAGTCAGACAAGGTTGCATAGTGTCACCCCAACTCTACAATATATACGCAGAGTATGTAACGAGAAGAGCACTGGATGGCTGGGATAGTGGAATTTCAATCGGTGGTAGGAAAATCAACAATTTACGCTTTGCTGATGATACTACATTCATTGCAGGAAGTGGACAAGAACTTGATGAATTGCTCTCTAGAGTGACAATCATTAGTTCGGATTTTGGTCTAGAAATTAACATGAAAAAGACCAAACTAATTGTTATCAACCGACAAAGTCAAATCCCAATCCAAATAACAGTATGTCGGAAAGATCTTGAGTTGGTGAATGATTGTGTATATCTGGGCTCCATAATCAGTAACACGGCAAATTGTGATAAAGAAATAAAACGACGGATTGTCCTAGGTCGTGCCGCAATGGTTAAACTCACACAGATCTGGCAGAACCGGGCATTATCCAAAACAGTGAAAATAAGATTGGTAGAATCACTGGTGTTCTCTGTTTTCCTATACGGTTGTGAGACCTGGACTGTGAAGGCCAGTGACAAGAACAATGCCTTTGAGATGTGGTGTTGGCGGAGAATTCTCCGTATACCATGAACAGAAAGAAGAACAAAAGCCTCCATTATGGAAGAACTGAGCATCACAAAACGTTTTATCTTCCCGCGTTAGTGAAAGTTACCTCCAGTTCCTGGGACACATTTTGAGGAGAGAAGGAGACAATTTAGAAAAGACCATTGTACAAGACAAAATTGAAGGCACCAGACCAAGAGGCAGAACAACAAGTAGATGGTTAAAACAAGCAAAGAAGATCACCGGTCTACTTTTTCACAATATCTTAAGAAGAGCTGAAGATCGCTCAGCAAGGAAAAATCTCGTTAAGGATGCAGTTACTAACAAATTGAAGAAATGAGGTCACGACGCTCAGCAATGAGTAAACCGACTGATGATGAATTAGCCCTATTACAACGTAACTGATACGGATGTTTGTCAAATCATTAAAAGCGTTGTAAGGCTATATACAGTATTCTACATTTGTATGAATATTTATATCGGTTCGAGTACCTGGATAACTATACACATATTATATTAAGATAATGATTAGACTCTGGGCATTTTTGTAGTTTGCATTGTCCATAACAAGTTTTTCCCACGTCTTTCAGATTCTGATGAGAAACTGCGTCGGTCTACTTGTTCTATATTATGTGCATGTACTTAGACACAAATTCTTGCAGGTGCCATCTCAGGTCGCTGTTTTGTTATCTATTCTGATGACCAAATACTATAGACAATCTTTCAACCTCAAAACTGTCGCGCGCGGTCGCGCTATGTCCTTCGATAGACTATGCAACAGATCATCCCACTATTCGGTAGCCAGAACTACACGATCCAGGAAGAATGGGCATAATATTACAGCACTGCCACATCTCCAGTGATTCTTATTGTATCAATGTGTGTGCTCTCAAATAAGTGAATATTTATTATCACGTTGAGTGCCAGACCGAATTTAATAGGCTTGCCGTCTAGTGCCGTGAGCTAATAACATCGAGTTACTCCCTGGTGCCAAAACGTTCACAGGCTTAACCAAGCAAATGATCGTTGAAATTAAGATGTATTTATGATATATTACGTTAACTTATTATGTATATTAGGTAAAATAATGCGACCCCATATGGGGTCGTATTGGTCATTACGAACTGTACACGTACACGCGCCCCCATATGGGGTCGTACTTATACAGTAGTTACTGTCCCGACGCTCGGTCATACTTGCATTTTCCTTTGCAGGGACGCGTTATATGCTGTTGATTTTGATAGATATGTTAGCTTATTCATACTGGCGCCGTAAAAATGTACCATCCCCGATTTTAGGTCAGGAAATATTTGTAAATGACGATCTTCCGATTTTAGGTTAGGAAATTTTCGTATAAAATGTAGTTACATAATGTAGTGAAAATCATGTGAATTTCGTAAATTAGGATGTAACAGAACAATATTGTAAGAAGAATTAGTAGTACCGTATATAATTTTGTATAACTTTTAATTTGAGTAAGATAACCTAGCAGTGATGATTGTGCAACATGGGAAACCAGTGAATATAACGTTGAATACAGTCATAATTGTTGCAACAGCTAGCTTGGAAACCCGGAGTACAGTGAAGTTGTGTATGCTGAAGACTGTAATTCATCAATGTGGATGAACATGCGAGATCGCTATTTGCTCTATACTGGCTTCAAAATCACTGTAACTATATACTTCGTCTACATCACCATTGTTCGACTTGTTCGATATATCGTCCAGACTATCTGCACTAAGTCTTTTACTGCTCGATTTACTCGTAATGACTTAAAAAAAGAAAAGGAAACTCTGAGCACTGCACACTTACATAAAAAATTCGTGCGCGGTATAGACAATCACTTTGTCACCCTACAAAGCACTCTTTTTGTATCCATAAGGGGTCGCGCCAAAACAGGAATTGAGGAATGGAAGGTGGACTACGCATGTACATAAATAGACGACCAGCAGATGGCACGAAGAGACTTTATACATCTTCGAAACACATACTTACTGCGTACCCAAATGGGTTCGCACCGTCCTCGATTTAGAGCGAACGTACGACCCCATATGGGGACGTGAAGTTCAAAAACTTGACTACTCTCACGTACCCATATGGGGTCGCATGGCACTCAACGTGTTAAAAGTGATCCCTTATTACTTCAGGGTTCCACTTATGTATAAGTGCTGACTATGAATTCGGCTCGTAACCTTTTCTTAACTCTAGACACTCTTTTTATAGGGTGTCCACCTATCACTAAAAGGTGCATGTACTATACCTAGGCCTAATATTTCATTTGGTCCCAACGGTAGAAGTAAACATGTTAATATCTAATCTATGGGAGAAGAGTACAAGTAATTTTCTGACTTATACTCGTTTTCCTTGGCAGCCTAGATACTGTATGAAATCAAGACTGTCTTTTCAGTTACAGATTTTAATCCTTATCTGTGAAAAGAGACTTTACCCCCTTTTCAAATCTCTGACTGCAATAGTAAGCAGAGCAAGATATGACCATTTTTGCTATATTCTTTCAGACTGGTGTACTTCACTTATCACATCAACGAAAATACATTTTTTTATGTTTGTAACACATTAAAATTGCATAGAAAAAGTCCTGGTTTGTCGACAATGAATCCTTGAAATCTCCCCGCTTACGCCGATGGCCCGTGCAATTTACGATAGGTGCCCAACATCAACTGATTTGTATCTTGGCGCTGTGTTCTGCTGGCAGCGCTCTCTCTATTTATTGGTATGCTCGAAGTCATATACTCTACTTGGTATATGTCTTTTCACGAGAGTTTGATTCTAATATAAACATGGTATGTCCAAGCCTCCGCCAAAGAAAGAGTTGTGATTTGCTGAGCGTGTAGTACCGACCTCCAACTCGTCAACGTCTCGTGTTCGGACGTACAGGACTGCGTATCGCATACGATAACAGTGCGAAGTTCTGAACTTCTCAATAAACGACTAAACCTGGATTCTGTTCACTTTATTGAACACATGTACGTATATATGACAACCATTTGATTACGTACTCTTCCTAACTCTCTAAATGTATTAAACGTAATAAAATAAAATAAAATTAATGCCATGTACTACTTTCCTTCCAGTTCGCATACAGTCGAGTGAGTGCGACGGTTGCTTCTCCAATCAACTACGTACATGTTCACGTGGAAAGGCAAGGTGCTCCATCTATTTGTTTACATCAGGATTAAACTCTCGTGGAAAGACACATAGTGTATGAATATTGATAATGGATACAAACTAACACGCCCGAATCTGTCTGTAATGACGGATGAATTTTATTTTATTTTAAACATTTTTATTCACGATCAATACCTTACATATACATACAGTGCTAATAAAAGATAGTGTGTGAATCCGTGACCACCGATAGAGAAGGCCACAGCATAGGAGCGTGACGTCATCACAGGTGGTTACACGGAGACCATTCTCCCGTTAGGCAACATGAAGTTGCTATATAGCTATTAATAAAAAGCGTTGCACTTGCACACGTTCTTAATTGTGTTATGTTTTAATTTAGAATGTAGCAGCTAAATAAACCTAACAAAGTTATATATATCGTCTGCAAAGAACATAAATAATAATAATAATAAAATAATGTTATTTGCTTTACGTCCCACTAACTACTTTTCAAGGTCTTCGGAGACGCCGAGGTGCCGGAATTTAGTCCCGCAGGAGTTCTTTTACGTGCCAGTAAATCTACCGACACGGGGCTGTCGTAATTGAGCACCTTCAAATACCACCGGACTGAGCCAGGATCGAACCTGCCAAGTTGGGGTTAGAAGCCCAGCGCGTTAACCGTCTGAGCCACTCAGCCCGGCAGAACATAAATAAAACATGATTTCCAGTATATATTCAAATCAAATTTCTTACCCAAAATAATGTAGGCTAAACGTAAGTAGTATGTCCACAATAAATAAATAAATAAATGACAACTGAAAATAAAACATGTTCTCTTGACTCTCTAATACATTCATAATAGTTGTTAGATATTGTCAATCTGCCATAACTGAAGAAAGTATTGAATATGAGACAGTTTGTTGATTGATCAAACAGTATTCAGTTCACATACGAGCAATTTATGGTTTACTTACCACAACAAATCACTGAAGTATTCGAAAAATTTGAATACATACAGCACAGTACCTATGAGAATATTCACCCTGCGAGGAATTTACATACTGTACATAGTTTTATTTCAGAAGGATGTCAACAAAAAGAGATATTCTGTATCATTATGATAGCTATAGAATACGTTGTGTATTTGATACTCGTATAAACCGAGTATCCAAAGTACAGCATTGCGCACTGGGTACTTCAACAAATTCCTGCAAGACTCGCTTCTTCAAAGATTACTGAATTTGGGAAGATGGGTCTTGTAGATGGTCATAAGTAAGTACAGTAAATAACAATTACAGTTTATAATAAATACTGTCACTTTATTACAGGGAAATTATACAATTACGTCAACCAAATTTTTATTTTCTCAAAATAAATTTTACATAATGATCATAAAGAATTCAATCTAAGACTTCCAAGCGCCTGTTTCGTCAAACACACTTGTTTCCTGATAATGTCATGGGATGTGAAACGAAGCTCACAGACCTGAAAGTGGTAAAAAAACATAAAATGGAGATAATCTACTTACTTCTTTTCCAATAAAAATAGGTACAAATATAACATATATGCAACTATTTCTTGACCATTGGAACTTTAAAGTCCCACTGTCATGAAATTGCATTTACATTTTATTGACATAGTACAGAAGGCGTTTGAACATTGAGAATTACGTTACACTTGTGATTACTGGTCAATAAGTTGCAGTTACATGGTTATAACTAAGCTGTGGTATGTAGCTGACTATGGATAAAGTGTAACCAATTCTAAATTTTTTATTACCTTCTGTGAGAGTGTAAAGAAACATGTGAAATTATAATTAGGAAACATGCATATTTAGGAATATATTTCTATTACTGGACAGGGCTTATAATCCATAATATCATGAATATTCACATATTTCTAAGTGGGACTAGTCCCGGTGGGCAGCTAGTGACACTACTGCCAAATTCCATGTATTAGTGTTATTGAAGGGCAGTAATAATCATGCACGTTGTGCTGCAATTCGTGTGCAATATTGAAAATGTTTAGGCCCAAGACAATAGGATTAACTGAAGCTATCCAAGTAGGTGAAGGAAATGTAATGGATATAGAAGAAGGTGACAATGAAGAAACAGCTGATAAATTTACCAGAGTATTTGATACCGAATTGTAAGCTGCTGACTGTAAGTACCGATATTATCTTTTTATTTCTCCGTCAATAGCCTAATATTTTTGCTGTAATACAAATATACAATAATAATGCAACAGACTTTTGCTCGAATATAGTTTTCATTAATTTTGTGTTAGTCTCATAATATGTTAGAGAACAGCTACTAGTATTTATTTATTGATTTATTTTCCCTATTATTTAGGTTAATAGGCAAATGTACAGTGATGTCTGAATGGTCCTATTCGAGAGTAGACCTACTCTTCAGTTTTGGTGTTAGGCCAAATCATCATAAAATATTACAGCTACTGGAATAGTTCAAAGGCTATTATAAACAGAATATTTGTTTAATTTTTAGGTATTAATCCTGATAATGATGATGACTAGGCCTAATCATCATAAAATATTACAGCTACTAGAATAGTTTGAAGGCTATTATAAACAGAATATTTGTTTAATTTTTAAGCACTAATCCTGACAATGGTGATGACTATGAACATGATGATTAACTGTGCAATGATTTTGAAACAAATGCTGTAATGACAAGAAAATCTGCTTTATCCTGTCCCATGAAATAGACCTAAGTTATCATGACAGGGCACATATTTTGACAGGTATTTTAATTTTTATACTTCTTAACTGTAAATGTGCCCTGTGACATGAAGTAGACCTAAGTTAGCATGACGGGGCACATACCTGGACAGGTACTTCAACTTTTTGTATTATTCAGTTGTAAATGTGACATGAAGTAGACCTAAGTTAGCATGGCAGGGCACATATTTTGACAGATATTTCAACTTTTTGTATTATTCAGTTGTAAATATGCCCTGTGGCATGAAGTAGACAAAAGTTAGCCTGACAGGGCACATCTTTTGACAGGTATTTCAATTTTTTAATACTTTTCAGCTGTAAATGTGCCCTGTGAAATGAAGTAGACCTAAGTTAGCATGACAGGGCACATACCTGGACAGGTACTTCAACTTTTTGTATTATTCAGTTGTAAATGTGGCATGAAGTAGACAAAAGTTAGCATGACAGGGCACATATTTTGACAGGTATTTCAACTTTTCATATTATTCAGTTGTAAATGTGCCCTGTGACATGAAGTAGATCTAAGTTAGCATGACAGGGCATATAGTGTGACAGGTATTTCAACTTCTTGTATTTTGACAGGTATTTCAACTTTTTGTATTATTCAGTTACAAATGTGCCCTGTGGCATGAAGTAGACAAAAATTAGCATGACAGGGCAGATATTTTGACAGGTATTTCAACTTTTTATACTTTTCAGTTGTATATGTGCCCTGTGACATGAAGTAGATCTAAGTTAGCCTGACAGGGCATATAGTGTGACAGGTATTTCAACTTTTTATACTTTTCAGTTGTAAATTTGCCCTGTACCATGAAGTAGACAAAAGTTAGGGTGACAGCACACACAGGTATTTCAACTTCTTGTATTTTTCAGTTATAAATATTAGGTAATTCATTATTTTATAGTTAATTTATAATTCACCAATATTTGTTTCCTTATTTAAATAACTAATGTAAATCACATCTCAACATGCACTTCAAAGTTTTGGTCAATACTGGGTTATGAAGAGTATTGACTGCCCAACAGGACTCATAACTCCACTGCTGTTTTTGTTACCGTATATTTTTTCTTTCTGTAAATTACTTACAGTGTATTAATATTACATTTAACAATACTCAACATTGGTCAATAAAGGCTTAGTTGAGTTTCCAATATAAATAAAACCATACTGGAAAGCCAAGTTTTTCTTTAAACGAAGGTCCATCGATGAGTTTGTTATGTACCGGGATCAATTCTGTACACAGAATATATGTAAGGGGTTATGGGAAAAATTATATGGATTTGTATTAAGTTAATATCCTGATGAACAATTACTGCAAATTAGTGAACAGTGAAAGGTCTTTCAGAACAAGAAATAAGAGAAAATTGAGTACTTTTCCAACAGAATAAGCTCATGTGACATCAGAAAAAAATTCATAATATCACTTGAAGTTCAATAAAGCATGGAAAATGAAATGCTTATAGTGGTGCCGGTAGCTATTATTTTGTTATGAAATCACCAAGTTTTATACATACCACACGGGCCTAATTAACTACATGAACTAATGGTATTACATCCTTCGAAGGGTCAATGATAATCACTCAAAAATAGGTCATAATGTAAAATAGGCCTACCATAACCTTCCAGAATCCAAGTTAGCAATACCATAAGTTATTAGGTTTGTTTCATAATGGTACACTTGTTGCTAGCCCTATGGTCATGCTTATCTTATATAACCAGAAACAAGGCTAACACATTAGGGTACGTTAAATGTATTTTGTAATGATCACTTTTCGAACTAGAAAAGTGCCAAAGTAATAAAAGGCCTGGTTACGTTTACAGTAAATCTACAGATATGAGAAATAAGCCAACAAGATAAAGTGATTTTATAATAGCTTTAGAAGTACCGGTACTGTATGTAAACATTTTTTCAGGAATCTGGAGAATGAAAATTTAGGTAAGAACTCAGAATGTTAAACTAAGATGTTCTCTACCGGTAGTTGTTTTAAGGTTAGGGGGCAGAGAAAGTGATGATTTCCACCGTACATTTCTAAAGCACAGAAATATTCCTCAACAAGTTGGTCCAATTTGTACAACGTGTCTTTAGACTTACGTTGTTGTATGTAGCTGGCGGAAAATCTCGTTTAATTCCACCTATGCACTTCTGTAGTAACTCTTGTTCATTTGGAAAGTTGTAGACCGTTACTTTCTGCTCATTCCTGTAATTTCCATTACATCTGGACACCGAGCAGCAGTGCGGGATGTTTGAGTTGATTTATATTACGCAACTCGTTTACAGAATTGACAAAAAACGCAAATATCACTCAGGTAAATGCAATGTAACTCAGCGCAACTTTGTCACCACCATTAAGGGCCTCATACACGCGCAGACTTCTGGAATACTTACCTGCACAGACTTGCCTCCGGGAGGTAAGTAAGAAGTATGCAGTTGCCCACACACGCTCAGACTAAATGATTATTTACGAATTTGAATATGTCGCGCTCAGCTGTTTTTTTCTGTTTCAAAGCTTTCCTTTTGAGGGGCTTCTTATCAAGTTTCAACACTTTTTCTCTTCTACTTGAGTGGCTCGAAGCAATGTTGTCTAACAGAGGTCTCAGAAATTTTCATAGTAGAAAAAGAGGTGGTTTGTCTTCTTCACACTTTCTACACGTAATTTCACTGTTGAACATGTCTATCGAAAAAAAGTACACCTTTTAGTAACTCTCTTCGGGGCAAGTACTGCATAGCGGAGGTAACAAATTCCGTCGTTCACTGCATAAGTGCCACAAACTATGATTTTCGGTATCTGAGGACTCCTCGATCTTGAAAACGAATAAGACACATTGTTGGACTTTGAGTAGCTGGAGAAGAGATATGTTCTGAACAGCCTTTACAGTCTGTTTGTTCTTTTGCCACACGAACCATAATGTCATTTTATTCCGCTTGGCGTCTTAGGTAGCTGAAGAAGAGCTCGATGTCATCGCTTGTTAGGTTCCTCGTCAATGCATAATGCAAATGTATACCTTTGAGATATTTTACACAGGCCACAGTGAACTGGGTAGTCAAGATCTATGCCTGATACATTTCCCTCATGAATCTTTTTTACGTTTTCTGAATGCATTTGAATTTTCTTAATATATGACAGGAAATAATTCATCTTGAGTACCCTACTAAAATATACTTTTTTTTGCTAGTGGCTTTACGACGCACCGACACAGATAGGTATTATGGCGACGATGGGAGAGGAAAGACCTAGGAGTTGGAAGGAAGCGGCCGTGGCCTTAATTAAGGTACAGCCCTAGCATTTGCCTGGTGCCAAAATGGGAAACCACGCAAAACCATTTCAGGGCTGCCGACAGTGGGATTCGAACCCACTATCTCCCGGATGCAAGCTTACAGCCGCGCGCCCCTAACCGTACGACCAACTCGTCTGGTTAAAAGATGCTCGTTTGTTCTCATACCTGGAATATGTCACATGTGAAGTGTTGCAGACGCCATGCGCATCGAACAATTTCATAAAATGCTCCATAAAACAAATTGTTTATTTTAAACTGTATTTAATGCTCTCGGGACAAACCACCTCCATACTTTTCAAACCAGAGATTGTTTTAGGGGAAAATACAATATTTTTAGCTCTTGCTACATTCACTTTTGCCAAATTTGTTGGGCAAGTTATTTTCCTGGTTGGTTTCCTAATTTAAGATTTCTGAGTTTGAAGATGCCTCTCAAATGATCGCCGGTCACGGTAGCATTGTTTACAAAAAAAAGTCCAGTGACAAATTTTGGGATCGCCCGATTCGGATGACGTAACTCCGATCAAAACTTAGTAACAGAGGCCTACTTTGATCAGCTTGAAGTCGTATTTCATGAGTAATACTTCCTTTGTATAATGTTTGGAACAGTGAACATTCACTGGAAACTTGTGAAACGAAATTCCACTACCTTTAACTTCTCGTGAATAAACCATGACTGGAACTGCGAATGCTTATCATCAGACAAATACGTATTACATTCACAACCAACTCAGTTAATAAACACGTTTAAAGGCGTGAACCTGGTAGACAGGGGGGCAAGAAAGCGATTCTAGCGGCCCGGCACTGAACTTCAGTGTAACCACTTCGATACGTTTTACGGGCTCTATTTCCAGGCCTTGTATAGGGTTATCCTGAACTAGTACCAATAGGTAGCGCGCGTGTACTACGCGGACTACGCCATTCCACCTTCATTTGTTTCAGGGCTTGAAGGTTAGAATATCGCTGTCATTTAATTGACTCATAAGTATTATTGTGGTATCCTGAGATTCAATAAAAATGCCGGATTACTGTTGTGTGCCATTGTGCAAAAGCCGAGGCATGCCATTTTCGTTCCATCAGTTTCCGAAAGATGTGAAAGAAAACAGTGGATACATTCTATCAGAAGGAAGAATCTTAAACTGAGCCAGATTACGAAGAATGATAGAGTCTGTTCAGCACATTTTAGGAGCGATGATTATAGAACGACTTTGTTAGGTACGTAGATAAGTATATAAATGATTACTAGTACGCCTATAGTCTATTTAAAATTAAATGTGTTAAAGTGTGTGTAGAGGTACAGCAGAGAGGTACATGCCACTTGCAATTATATTATCGTTCGAATGACTATGAATATTTTGATTTTTTAGGTGAAAGGTGGCGGTTGAAAGTACATGCAGTGCCATCTGTATTTCCCTGGACTCCTGACACCGGCTCAGATGTAAAGATGAGAGAGGTTAGGGCACGTAACAGAGGAAAGAAGGAGGATGATCTGATGACAAGGCAAGACACAGCTGTGCTTCTGGACACCAATGACTTACAGTGGCGGCTCGTGGGGTGTAAGTTTGGTGCAGCCCAACTCGCACCTGTGCAGTAAACGTGTACATTTTGAATAGGTGTGTTGGATAATCTAGCTAGGAGGAAATAAGGTATCGGGTTGATGTTTTCGGAAGATATTGGGCTACAAATATGCGCTGTATAATTTTCATGCACTTACTTTAAAAAGCACAATGTAATTAAATTAAATTAACTAAAAAACAAATATTGCTCACATTCGGTAACATGTATTGCTTGTATATTAAATCTATTCTCCGGTCCTTTGAAGCAGCGAACTTGGCAATAATGTCATCGTAAAAGGGCATTGTATGCATCAAGTCGTTCAGCAGTGACTTCTCCAGGGATATGCTTGCCAGCGCAGTTAGCCTCTCCTGGGATGTTGAATTCTTCCAGTAGGTTTTTATCCGCTTAAGACACGAAAAACTTCTTTCTACTGATGAGCTGGCAGATGGTATGGTACCTATTTAACAAAATAATTGATACGCTTCTTTGAACAAGTCCTCGAGTCCATTTTTTATTGTGAGACAGAATTATTTCCTCCAAACTGGCATCTTTGTAGGTAGAATCGGAATCGTGTACTGAAGTTCATTTTTTAACCGGTGTACGTCAAATATCTCGGTCTAGAAAACCAAGAATAATGGCCGAGAGGATCCGTCGTGCTGACCACACGACACCTCGTAATCTGAAGGTCTTCGGGCTGAACAGCGGTCGCTTGGTAGGCCTTGGCCCTTCGGGGCTGTTGCGCCATGGTGTTTGGTTTGGTTTGGTTTGGTTTGGTTTGGTGTGTCAAATATCGTGGGATAAGAGATTTTTAAGTTCTCTAGAGCATCAAAAGGGATAATTTTAGAAAATTCTTCAAACTTAGAGGGGACTATGGAATTAAAGGTAGATTATTAAAATCAATCAAAGGCATTTATGTTGACAATTGGGCTTCAGTGAGAATTGATGGTAGAATGAGTTCTTGGTTCAGGGTACTTACAGGAGTTAGACAAGGCTGTAATCTTTCACCTTTGCTGTTCGTAGTTTACATGGATCATCTGCTGAAAGGTATAAAATGGCAGGGAGGGATTCAGTGAGGTGGAAATGTAGTAAGCAGTTTGGCCTATGCTGACAACTTGGTCTTAATGGCAGACTGTGCCGAAAGCCTGCAATCTAATATCTTGGAACTTGAAAATAGGTGCAATGAGTATGGTATGAAAATTAGCCTCTCGAAGACTAAATTGATGTCAGTAGGTAAGAAATTCAATAGAATTGAATGTCAGATTGGTGATACAAAGCTAGAACAGGTCGATAATTTCAATTATTTAGGTTGTGTGTTCTCCCAGGACGGTAATATAATAAGTGAGATTGAATCAAGGTGTAGTAAAGCTAATGCAGTGAGCTCGCAGTTGCGATCAACGGTATTCTGTAAGAAGGAAGTCAGCTCCCAGACGAAATTATCTTTACATCGGTCTGTTTTCAGACCAACTTTGCTTTACGGGAGCGAAAGCTGGGTGGACTCAGGATATCTTATTCATAAGTTAGAAGTAACAGACATGAAAGTAGCAAGAATGATTGTTGGTACAAACAGGTGGGATCAATGGCAGGAGGGTACTCGGAATGAGGAGATAAAGGCTAATTTAGGAATGAACTCGATGGATGAAGCTGTACGCATAAACCGGCTTCGGTGGTGGGGTCATGTGAGGCGAATGGAGGAGGATAGGTTACCTAGGAGAATAATGGACTCTACTATGGTGGGTAAGAGAAGTAGAGGGAGACCAAGACGACGATGGTTAGACTCGGTTTCTAACGATTTGAAGATAAGAGGTATAGAACTAAATGAAGCCACAACACTAGTTGCAAATCGAGGATTGTGGCGACGTTTAGTAAATTCTCAGAGGCTTGCAGACTGAACCCTGAAAGGCATAACAGTCTATAATGATGTAATGTAGAGCTATATCCTAAGAAAAGAAATTGGAGCTTCTGCATATCTTGAAATCTTGTATCAGTTTCCACGGAGACTAAATCCAGTATCTGAAAATAAAGCACTCCATGCTTTAGAAAACTCACTTTCTGTTTTTGAAGTAGAATTTTATTTTTAGTTCAATTTTGGTTTTCTTCTCAGCCGTATGAAAGTAGGTTTTAAATGTTTCTTCATTCCTTTTACCTAGTATCAGTTGCCGTGTGGTGCTTATTTTTGAGAGGCAGAAGTAAACGCTCAGACTTCTTTTGGAGCACGTTAAATAATATATTAGCACGCTCTAAAATGTCATTGAATACTATTGATAAAAATGTGAACTGGAAGCTATTGAAATTATTGAACAACACCTATGATTGACTAAAGTTTTCTTCGTCTGACTGAGGATCGTACACAAGTCTTTCAAATATTTTTCTTTCAATCCCTCCCACTCCTCGACAACCACGTTCAAAAGTTTCCTATGTGACGACCAACGTGTATCCACACCAGATGGTATTCGCTTCGCAATTACTGAACCAGCGACGAAAGTTCTTTTGGATGATAAATGAAAAAATGAAGGAATGCCACCAAAGCTCGCAAAAAAAAAAAAAAAAGAACGGCACTCTGATAATATGTTGGTAATAATTTGCTTTACCACTAGACTTAATCGGTGTGCGAAATAATGTACAAATAATGCTTGAGGGGCATCTTCTTTGACCTTAGTTTGAAGACCATTTACATGACCGCCATGACACTAGCTCCGTCATAACACTGGACAATCAATTTAGTTTTGTAGGAAAATTCACTCAAAACAGCATACAGCAAGATGAATAAAGTAATCGCAGTACAGTCCGAACTAACGTCAAAAAACCGAAAGCGTTCAACTAGCGCACATTTGTGGGTAATACGTATACCGAAGTATCGCCGAACACTGCGATTTCTTTGTGATATCAGTTGTATCGTCGACCTGAACTGAATAGAAAGAGGTTTCTAAAATTTCTTCTTTCGCAGAAACCCTAAAAAAGGTATAGATGCAGTCTATTAACTCACATTGCATAGTTTTCTATTCTCCGCTATAAACCTTTACAGAAGCATAATGCTGTTGCATTTCTAATCAGCTGCTGGAAAATAGAAGTTTCAATCAACAGTTTTTTAAAATTCCCTTTATATAAGGAGGGGTCGCTCTCATCATACCCTCTAAATGCCATTTCCTGATTAGAAAAAAATAAAACTGCACCGGTTGGTAATCGCATGAAAAGTCTGTTAAGCCTCACACTCTCATTAAATGTTATCATGTATAGACGAGCATTTCCTTTTAAAGCGTCAGCAATTTGATTCTGATTCCTTTTTTTCTTTAAATCCCACGGCATTTTTATATGCTCCGAGGAACCTTCGTGTTTTTGGAAAGACCTTGTAGCACAGGACATATTTTCAAATCCTGCGTGATTCCAGTTTGCCTGTTTCACTCCAACAATAAGAAACGGCCAACAAAAGAGTCTCTGCAAATAATGAATACCGCATAACCACGGATAACTACTATATCAAGATACCTGGAAATTTCGTGTGTACATCTGTTCGGAGGCAGAACCAGTTATTTTCTGATAAGTCAAAACTGGTTGGGGACGATTGCTTGATAAAATTTCCTTTTTATCCTCCTCCTTCCATTTCGAAAATGGAGTTTCTCTTAAAATACAAACTAAATGCACGGAGGGTTTCATGTTAGAAAAACACGCCTTGGAAGGAACACTATTCTTTCACACTATAAGAACAGATTTCAACACTATAAGTACGGCCTCGCATGCTACATATTTATATCCCTAATGAATTTCAACCGCACTTCCTCTCCAAACATCCATACAACAATAATTGTGCTACGCTTCACGCAGTATCTATAAAAACGCCAAGAGCTCACTCTTTGAGCTGTGCTACTAAATGCTCTTCAAAAGCGCGTATTTTATGTACAGTTCACTCACAACTAATCCGCCACACGGTCACGATTCACATAACAACGGACATTTACTTTCACTATAAAAGAATACTCCGAGCACCACACGTTCGAATTTATAACAAGCTTCTTGTTACAGGTGTTGTAACAGTAGCCACAACTCTCGCGACAAAATATAATAGTAAATGTGTCTTGTTTGTTCAATTGTGTTTCAGCGTGAGATTCAGATACGTACATGGCAGCAAACTAAGCAGAGAGGCCGCGTTACATACTCGGGTGTGTTCGGATAATATCGTCCCAGCTCGTGCCAAGCAGCCGAATATCCCAGTGTCTCAATGGGCTGCACCAAGCAAAATATAGCCGTATGCGTACTGGAGGCAGTCTTGAGCGTTGTCATGGCAACCGTTGTGTTACATGTCACAAGTCAGCCCGGACTGCTTTGAGCATTGAGAGGGCTGCACTCAGACCGCAAGACGCACTTGTAAAAGAAACGAACTGCAGTGCTTGCTTAATTATGGGCGCTACACCGGTTGAGTAATCACAACGTATAAGGCGCAGTCTTCGGTTTTTTAAACGGATATGTTTAAAGAGAAAATATAGGACTGCAGAAAATGATAGACAATTGTTTTGAGAAATGTTAGTGCAGCCGGGCTGTACCTGATGCACTTGAAAAGCCGCTACTGATGACTTGCCTATAGCAGCATTTGAAGAGTGTCAGTCATCTAGTGTTAATGAAAATGTGAACCTTCCATTATCAAGCGGTACTGGTAACTTATTTAGGGATGTTGCATGCCAAACCAAAGACAGTGAGGGTGTACTTGATATTGAAAGACTTCTAACAATATCTGGTGCAGTGCAACTCTTCACAGGTTTTGACAACAGAGATCATTTTTATTTAGTGTTTCAAGCCCTGGGAAGGGGTAGATTTAGTCTGCAGGTATTTCCAATTTCACCAGAATACTGTTTCTTTTTAACAATGATGAAATTGAGAATGGCAAAAACAGATAAGGAACTTGCTTATGATTTTGGTTTAAATGTAACAACAGTAGGGCTAATTTTTTCTGTATGGATAAATTTTATGTATTGCCAGTTCAAAGAATTAAATATTTGGGTTGATCAGAAGACTATGAGGGAAAACTCCCCTATGGAATTTAAGAAGCAATATCCTAACACAAGAGTAATTTTAGACTGTACTGAAATTCCAATAATGAAGCCTAAGAGTTCTAGTGCCCAACAGGAAACATTTTCTACGTACAAAAACTGTAACACTGTGAAGGTACTGATTGGAATAAATCCATCAGGATTTGTGTGTTTTATATCAGATGCGTATGGTGGATCAGTTTCAGACAGGCAGTTGTTCATAAAATCTAATATTATTGACTTGTTGGAAGAAGGTGACTCAGTAATGGTTGACCGAGGATTTCAAATTCAAGACCTACTTTGCTCAAAGGGAGTAAGTGTAAATATTCCACCCTTCTTGAAAGGGAAAAGGCAATTCTCCACCATGGAAAATACCATGACAAGGAGAATTGCTTCCAAAAGAATACACATTGAAAGGGCTATAGGCTTAGGGAAAACATACAAAATTCTACAAACAAAGCTACACATAAGCAAAGTTCCTCTGTCAGGTAGGATTATTTTTGTATGTTACATGTTGTGCAATTTCAGGAGATCAATCATGTGATAGGTAGTATGTATTTATTTACAATAAAATGAAGCCTACTAAAGCAAAATATGGTAGGTAGACTATATTACGTTACAAGTGAGCAATTGCTGGAAGCATGATATAATTGTTCATTTAGTGTTCATTTATACCAAGGGCTCATGGACCTAGTTCTCCATTAAAGCTGGAATAAAGTACTCATAGTAAAATTTCTCAAGCTGTGGTAGCATTTCTTGAATAAACTCCTCATTCCTCTCAATGTTTATGATTACCATATCAACAGCTGTGTAGACAGCAAAACTACAGAACTGTCTATCAGTGATAAACAACTGTCCTTGCACTTGAAAATAATAGTTGTGTGACTGCTTTAAATGTATGCCATCTTTGTCCTCAATTAAATAAGGTGCAATACTGGCAGATACTTTGTCATATTCATGGCTTGGCACACCTTTCAGTTCCAGCACTCTGTCATTCCCAATGAGTCCATCACAACTTGCTGCTAGATACTTTTTGGTGCGATGAATAATCAACCCACATTTGGATACACTATGATCTGTAATTTCTTCATACCTCCTCCTTGCCAGACATTCCTTATCCAAACCCCACTTCATAAATTTATTTTGGTGTTGACTACCTGCAATTATTGTATGGGCCAAAGTTTTGGCATCTTTAGTGTGGCATATTCTACCAAAATAACTTGCAGTTAGCCTGTACTTCCTTTCCTTGTACCATAGTGCACATCTGGATTGCCCTCTTGTTTCCCTTTCTATATCTTTTATGGCATCCTCAGAGACAGACACTAACTCAGATAAATAATTTGAGTTTGTGTCTGTTCCATAAAAATGATCATGTGCAACAGACAAGATGTTAACCTTTGATTTGGGAAGTGATGACAAATAAGACAGTTTCATTCCTGAATTTTCAATAAAATGTCTCACATATGATTCATAACCTTCCTCGTTTCTGAGTGAGGCTGGTCTTGGATCAAAACATAACCGTGAACTTGTTGCTATGGGCAGATTTGACACTTTAACGGGACTTCCATGTACTTTCCTTTTTCGTGCAGGCTGGTGAAATGTTTGTAAAACGTCAGTTGGTGTTTCTGAACATTTTATCAAACCAGTTTTGCTGAAGTATTCAAGGGCATAACAAAGGGAAGCAGTATGCTTACAACAGGCTTTGGGTCCAATACCTGCTACACACTCACAACTTGCTGCTAGAATGCCAGAACCACAGCGATCTAGTATCAACTTAACAGTGTACTCTTTGTTTTTGGTGAATTGTGATCTCACAGAAGACAGTACAAATACCCTATCACTCTCAAACACACACTTAATGATTTTAATGAACTTTTCATTAAATAAATTATATCCGGCATCACATAACGACTTGTAATTCTTCACTGGAGCTCCATCGATCTCGGATTTTCTGAAAACGAAGTAGTCCATCAAGTGAATATGTGATAATTTCACATAAGGCAGAAAGGAGACTGATAAATCTTTAAAGTTCATGTCACTTGGAAATATAGGCCTACTGGTAACCCTACTTTCTGTTGGTGTCTCCGTTGTCCGATGTATTCCCATTTTCATATAAGCCCGCAATCTAAATAGAACAAACATTCATAAATAATTATAGTGCCAGTGTGTACGGTACTGATTATATCCCTGTATTTATTATTTAAAATACTTTCGCACAGACAGCGTGTAAAACATCTCTATCGTACCTTTGACAAAGCTCTTGTTTATTACCACCAACTCTCCCTCCTCGCTTCCTCAACTCTTCTTTTAAAGTGTTCATATTCATTTTATCTATGTTCGGATAAATATTAAATACGGCACTCTTCGCATCATCCATATTCTCATTCATAACTTTACTATGCATAACCTAGGCCTAATCTCATTCTAGTCCGAGTAGTACACTCATGCCATCTAGCGGCAAAAGTTTGCATAGGATAACCCTATTATAACGTAGGCAACGGTCTCCACTCATGATGACGTCACTCATGGCAAAGCTGAGGCGTTGCCTACGAGATATACAAGGCCAGGAAGTGGACTGATAGAAATGCGGGTCGCAAGTAATCTTTTCGAACGTCCGTTGGAGGTCTCGACATCGTGCTATGCTGCTCGCGCGAAATACGTTCAATTAATAGTACATGTTGGTTTCAAAAGGCGTAAAAATCTATAAATAATGAAGTTAGGACCACCTAAATGTGATTTCGAGTGACTGGATGTAAAGTAAAGCACATTTAAGTGGTATTTAGAATTATTTTAGACGAAGTCAAATGCGATAATTAATAAAAGTAATACATTAAAAATGACTTACCATGGTCACTGGTCGTATCACTCACATTTTTAAGATCTTCTAACTTAAATGCTTTGCCCTGAAGTTCTTTTCCAAGTCACGAGGATCTGTAATTGTATGAGCATCATTGTCGAGTATTGGTTTTAAAAGTTTTGTAATGAGAGTTGCAGTCAGTATAGGACGCGAACTTTTTCTTGAGCCCTAGTTCCCATTCATTACTATGGAGCTCATGGCTCTCTGATCACACTCGTCACATTTGAATTCCTTAATGAACTTTGGAACAACAAAAACGTTAAGTTTTAAAAACTAAATTCGTATTTCCCAGATAACATAATGAGCGACGCGTAAAATTCAACATATTTTGCAGGAAGTAAACAATTTTTTTGAGGGGTAGCGTAATGCTCCACGATCTTTCATCCTAATGAGGCACATCAATGGACTGTCAGTAGTGGCCTAGGATATCTGTCCCAAGGATGATTCACAGTTGGAATTTTCTTCCGCAACTCGAACAAGATAACCACAACTCCAGAGTGACAGGTTTTTCTAAAAAGGCATGGTGTCATTCTTAATATCAATAGCATCTAAGATAATATCAAACTACTGGGCGAGTTGGCCGTGCGGTTAGGAGCGCGCAGCTGTGAGCTTTCATCCGGGAGATACGGTAGTGGGTTCGAATCCTACCGTCGGCAGCCCTGAAGATGGTTTTCCGTGGATTTCCATTTTCACACCAGGCCGATTCCTTCCCACTCCTAGCCCTTTCCTATCCCATCGTCGCCATAAGATCTATCTGTGTCGGTGCGACGTAAAACCAATAGCGAAAAACTTTCAGATATTTTAGGCACATTAAAAATAGTACATCTGAAAGAAAATACAATAATCGCGAATTGATTAGTTAGCTTACCTTCGAGCATCTCATCAAGTAGGCCTATTTCCAGAACTGTTGCTGATCAGGATTACGATTATAGTGTACTCTGGGCTTGATAGCCATTTCATCTACGATAAGGGATCCTAACGTTTCCTCCACGCATGTCAAATTCATGGCTTCGTAATGGAGGTTTTCTTTAATGAGGTGGTGGTGGTCGTGGTGATTGTTGTTTTAAGACCAAGTACAACTAGGCAACCGTCCTCTATATAACACTAATCTGAGGGATAAATGAACGGATCCGACACTTCGAAAAATGAAGATATCGGCCAAAGGAAGACAAAGGCCACGTGAAAATGAAAGACTCCCTAGGCCTGGGGAACCTAATACCGTACCGTCGGGTCGGAAGAAACAAGAGTTGAACAAGAGGAGTCGGATAGGATAGATGAAAGTGAGGAGCCTAGCACAAGTAAGTGGAAGCAATGCCAGGACTGAGCTAAGGGCCCCATGGTCGCTAACCCACGATCCAAAGTTCAGAGACCCTGGGGCCTCTTTTAGTCGCCTATTACGACAGGCTGGGGATACCGTGGGTGTTATTCTACCCCCACCACCCACAGGGGGATCTTTAATGAGGGATTTTATTCTAGTTCTTTTTTCCATTCGAAAAGCCAACATAGGCCTAATTCGTGTCTTTTGATGCGGTAGTCGCAGGTAGTGAAGTGATCTAATGAATCTGTAACCCATAAACTGAAGTCTCAATATTTAAAATGTCAATTACAGACTCTGGGCGACGTTCCAGGCGACCAAAGCGAACCTAATCCCCCCCCCCCCCGACCGGATGTAAAAATTATCCACTTTTCCTTTATATCTTGGTCGGCTGGAAATGATTGAAAACTCCAATTGTTCTCCTTTTGTTTGACGAATTGGACTTAGAGAACGATTTACCATATTTTATAGTGTATATGAAATTTACTTGGAGTTCATTTGAATACTAACGGTAAGTGAAATCTATAAGTAAACGTATTAAAAACTTTTTTTCCATATGTTAATACACTACAGCATATGCAAACTATAGCACGATGTCGTGACATCTGGCGGCGGTACTGCGAACCTCGTAGGGGACGGTTTTTATGCTCAAAACTAGCGCACACTTCCCGGCCTTGAATTATCTCGTAGGCAACGGCTGAGGCCTTCTCTATCGGTGGTCACGGCGGATCCCATATAAGGTAAACTTGTGTGTGACTTCAAAAATACAATACCTAGGTTATGTACATCATAGCATCTAGTGAATATTATTTACTCCATTATCATTTTGGTGATATTGTACAACCGTAATTTTATGAACTGTTTTTCTGCATTTGGTGTAATAAACAGGAAGCTGGAAATGAGAGACATGACTTAAGGAGAAGGTTGGTCTCTTAGTAGAGAGGAATAGTGTGCTAGTTGATTTAAATATTATTGTACCGGGAGGTACACCTCTACGCCGCACATGTAAATCTTGCGCCAATGAAACCTCCTCTATAGGAGAAGCACTGAACTTGAAACTAGCCCTACTTAAACTTTTACTCAGAAGATGTCACCACCTTAATTTTGTGATTGTGAAGTTTACAGTACTGTATGAAATTCTACGTGTTTTGTTTACCATTTATCAGTAAGTTTGGACTTTCTGCAACAGATGTCACTACAAAAACTATGATCATGCACCCTGGTGCGAAGTGAAGGAACTTTATTCGAAGAAATTTTGTATTCATAAGTTTGTTCTTTATTAAATTATGTTCATTCATTTTTGGGTTGCCAATATTTACCTTTTCTTTCCGCCAGTTTTGAATTCAGCCAATCTTATCCCTAATTTCTGTAATTAATTTTCGGCCTATCACAGGCTTCTTCTTCGATTTAGTGTGTAACTTTACGCTAGCCAATAAAAGTAAGAGGGTGTGGCTTGATTATTCATGAAAGGTCTCAAACTTTCCCCAAGGGTTTATAAACTGCGGATTTTCACGGCTCTTGGCCACTTGATCAACATCTAAGTGTGTGTATATGAAACAGAAGGTGCCTCTTTCATCAGGCAGCAGTCCTTCAGCAAGGTAATGGCCGTTTAACATCTTTATTTCTTGCTCGCTCCGCAGTTTAGCCCAAGGGATAGGTCCGAAACTTTAATATGTAACCTACTTCTCTAAAATGTAAGTTTCTGCCGGCTAATGTGAAAATTTCCTAAAATCTGCAATTTTAACTCGGGGATAGAGAGTGATTTACCCTCTCGAGCTTCCCTTCATATTGGTTTAAGGTGACTACCTACGTTTTATAACTGGTTTTCTTCCTTTTCGTTATGTCTTAAATTATTCTGATACGAGTCACCTCCATAATCTGGGAATAGCCCCTGTTTCATCGACCTAGTACCTCTTAGGTTTTAGAATGAATATCTAGGAGTGCAAGTACTTGCCTCCATTCAATTTGGTGTTTCGGTCCATTTACTTAACCTGTTCTTTTTCTGCTAAAGCCCAGTAGTTTGGGTACAAGATACCCCTGTTTCATTTCTGTAAGTTATGCCTTGATGGCAAGTAATTGTAAGGTTCTCAAATTGCCTTGAATAAGCTTGAAAAACTGAGAGTGGGTCAGCTCTTTTCTAGTGTTGTATAAGTGCCTCTGGGAGGCTCGATATTGTAATTAGGAGTAAGTGCTCCATGTTTTAGAGGATTTCTGCACTTTGAACAAATTAGTGTGTTGTAATGTCGAACTAGGAGCTCAAAATTGTAGAACTAGGGGTTTGTAGCCCAAGAGTGTTAAAATTCTGTAATTTTGGATCCTTCTAAGTCTTGTTTCCAAATTGTTATTTCACTCAGTGAAATGTTGTTATAATTTTGTTGTTTCTTCTGAAAATGTAACCTTTGTTAACATTTTTAAATTAACTTTGACCTTATAGTTAGACCCATTCATCCCGGCACCTTCTTTCACCTCTGCGTTCCACAGATAAACCCAGAACAATTATAATGGAAATTTATATGTTGATCTACTTCGTAATAATTGTGAACAAGCCATGTGAATAATCTTTTCTTCAGGGTATTCTGGGTGACACTGATTTCGTCCACAGGTAATGCATTGTAAATCCGTGGCCCTAGACAACTTAGATTTCTTTGTCCAAGTAAAGTGTTCCGGCGTGGAATACTTATTCCAGTTCTGTCTTGCAGCCTAATGCAAATTTTTGTCTTGTGTTCTTTGCAGAAGAGCTTTAAATTTTTAGGCATGTATAGGGTCACTGACTGCACAAATAGCTGCCGCATATTAAGTACCATGCTTTGCTGGAGCAGTTCATATGTTGGAAACATCAGTGGCTTTTTGTACATGACTTTCAGTATGTAGTTCTGGCATGAACCGGTATTTACCTGAATCAAGTATTCCACCCCAGCTGTTAATTTCATATTGCAGTTGTGATTTAACTAAAGTAAAGTATATAGACTTTGAGGCTTTTGTTGAAATAACATTTCTAATTCTGTAAAATATATAAATAAGTTTCTGAAATTTAATTATCAAATTTGATGCATGAAAATTCCATTTCAGATAACTATCTATAAATATCCCTAGGTATGAAACATTTATTGATTTCTGTAAAGTATAACAGTTGCAGCTTTCAATATTTTGCAAGTGGGTATGTGGAGTCTTAGCTTTAGGTTGTCTGAGGGTTGCATTGTTTTATTATGCAAGAAGGAGAGGAATTTTGTTTTATATTCATTTAAAGTATGGTAAGTAGGTGGTTGTTTAGCCATTTCTGAATTATAACTAGGGTTTCTTGAGCTCTGTTGAAGGTGTCCTCCCAAGTTTCACCCGTGACTGTGACTACTGTGTCATCAGCATATGAGCTAATTTTTGCATTACAGTTTAACTCGCACAGATCACTGATATATAACAGAAAAAGAATTGGTCCTAACATGCTCCTTGGGCTACTCTGATTTTTACTTGATCACTTTTACTTAGATATCCTTGATTCTTACCTTTTTTATCAGTGAAAGGGTCTCACTGTAACCAAAGGATATTACACAGATTAATATAGGAATTTTCGAAGGTTATAATATAGTAATATTGTATTAAAACAGGGGTTCTCTTCTGCTACATTTTTTGGATGTGCATCTGAGTCCGACATTTCACTTTAGCCGTAAGAGCCCACGCTCTAATTTCCTCTTCTGCCTTGAATCAACCTTAGCAAGCTTATGACGTCTTTTTCATAGGTTCTTAATGTCCCATAACCAAAACAAATAGAAATACATATTTGAGAATTTTAACATTTCCTTAACGCTACGGTACATGCGGGTTTTGTCCTATTGTAAATTACGTTAAATCAAATATAAAATAGCATTGCTCTTATGGAATAATTTTCGGGACTGGAAATTTCTTCCGTAAATGCGGATTTATGCTAAATCGAGGTCACGCAAAATCGGGGTTATACTGTATTAAACATTCCTGCTAGTAGGTATGCAGACAACCTGCTCAGAAAAACCAGAGTGAACGCTTTCTCTGAGCTGGATAACTTAACAAACACAGTCTAAATCCTGCTTGCAGTGTGCCACTTGTTTGTACTGGTAGCCAGCAAGCAAGAAACCAGCTCCTGCTATAAGTGTACCCATAGGCCGGATGTCAGGCCATACAAGTCATCCTCTCCACGTTGGAGTTTTCTCACCCCTTACACCTGAGCTTCATTAATGCTAAATGGGAAGCTTATTAATCCCTTCTTCAAGATCCTTAATTAAATATGAAGAAAGTACACTTTATAAAACTGAAGCAGATATGTGAAAACTCATAAGTGCACTAAGGAATAACCGATTGTAACAGAAAGCTCAAAAACCGCGAAGACTATCTGGTGCCCAAGACCTTAGGAACTCCTACACGAGAATAAAAGTGCCATATTATCCAACTCGCTCTTCATCGGGTACACTGAAAGCTGCCAATATTCTACTATTTTTTACTGACAGCCATGAATTTCTAGAGCATGGGAAAGAATATTTTTCCTTCCTTTTATGTTAGAACTCAAATACTGCCAAATGCTTCCTGTTTGCACAGTAACAGCAATCTGAATGATGCAGTGCAAGTGAAGATAAACATGACTGGGATAAAGTGGAGAACCATCAGTATAGTGTGTTCTATGACCACCACATGCCAACTCATCTTAGATCCACTAATGTACACTCCATCACGCTGTAAAGTGTAGAGCATCAACTCCACATCATGCAGATACAGATGCTTTGATGGACTATGAGAATTACACAGACTGACACACAGTGGCGAAACGTGAACTAAGTAAGGGGGTACACAGAGATTTCTTTTATTTAAACTGTTTTAATCATATTATGATTTTTACAGATTATGCTTGCAAATGCCATACGATAATAATAATAATAATAATAATAATAATAATAATAATAATAATAATAATAATAATCATATATGGAATTTTGTTCTCGACGCATACATCTGTATTCAGTATTATATTAATGACTCTGAAAATAAGACAAACGCTATAACAACCTATAGCCCTACGTGCACCTGCTTCATTTTTAAATATAAACGCGGGAGTTGTCAAATAACAACATACTTTTAGAATAAAAATAGCAATATATTTCATTGTTACCTGTATGTAGATTTAATAAGAGAAATAAGAAATAAATATTTGTTCGTACAAGTCACCTTAAACAACATTCTTGTAAATTAGTTTAATCCGCCTGTCCTTCATTTCGGCAAATATATCTATTACTCTCTTCTTACGTCAGGCGCCTTGCTAAGATTCCACAGAAATTTCTTCTCTATAGCTGGAGTTCCCAAATTAGACAGTCTCTGGTTGGTCATCCAATTCCTTAAATAGGTACGTTTTAATTTGTTTGAATGCACTCATAGCGCATTCACTAGAAACTGACTTTAACGGAATATACAGCATCAAGTTAAACAATTTTTTCCGTATGCATACTCTGGAGTTCCTTATTAAGACGGGAAGCCAATAGTTGTTAGGGTTATAATACCGCAACTAATATTGGCGGGCAAGAAATTGCACGTACTTGAAGGGTTTTGATGCTGTCATTCATTTATTAGGTGTAAATGTACTATACTTCGTATTTAAATATTATTAATTTATTTTTAGACGTGTTCTAATAACATTAAAAGCATGTCTAATATGGTAGCCAATAAGAGCACCTTTATATGAGAGATACAAATACTAGCCAATGAGAGCAAGAAGAGAGGCTGGTAAGTGTGTCTACCGGGCGGAGACATCTCGCTATAGGAAAGTCATAGTTCCACAGTCAGCACCTACAGATAGCGTTAGTGTTGCTCTATCTGAAAGCTTTGAAAATCAAAGGGAAAATACGCAGAATGGACAGCGTCTACTTTCGCCTACGTGCTTCGTGTAACACTGACTAAAAATGTTTTTGGAAATACCTCCAGTAAACAGCATGAAGAATATGCTGTACATGAAACTCATCAGTATAATAAACAATTTTGAAGTCAGTGGTAAACACTCATATGGAAGACCTCAACAAATATAGCTGTATTTGTTTAAATAAGATTTAAAATGCATCATCTTACAACTAGCTATCTCTGTATTGAAAAAATCAAAATGGCATTTTGCAATCCAAAAACAGATTACTTTGTCTTTTAGGCAACCCTCAAGTGGGAGAAGTGTTTGCTAAATTTATTTAGGCTAACAAATTACAGCATTCAATATCTGAGAATTGCAGAGGTTATCAAACAAGAACAAACCCGGTCTAGACAACCAAGAATAATGGCTAAGAGGATACATCATGTTGACCATTAGTCACCTCATAATCTGTAGTTAAGCAGCAGTTGCTTGATATGCAACATCCCATCAGCACTACAGCACCACGGGATTTGTTTCTTTCTAAATGTAAATGATTTGGTTGAACCGCATACTGCACTACCATAGTCCAGTTGGTTAACTATTGGTGTCCAATAAAATTGTTGCAGTACCTAATGAAATACTGTACTACAGAAACATTTCAAACTGTTAAATATCTTTGTATAGATGATTTTGGTTATTATTATTTATTTATTTACATTTTTACGCCCATATTGGAGCACTTAAATAAATACATTTGCATTAATTTCTTCTTTTTCTTCTCCCAGAACTTTCTCATTCTCTCCGACCTGGAAGCCCTTTGTGTGTCCGATATAGTATATTGTTTCCGTTCAACTGTTTTTAGTTTGAGACTTATGCTTTTGTTCTTCAAAATCCTCTTCTCTTTTCTGTCTTTGAATTGTTGCTGAGTTATACCAACACCTCCTAGATATATAAGGCCTCACAACTGTTCTGGGAATATACTGTGACGTCAAAATCGGGAGGCAAGCTTGAACCTTTTCAGTAATAACACAGCAATGAGTTTGGCCATGTAACGCTGAAATTAGAAGAGTTTTAATTCGTTTAATGGTGCCAATTGTTAATACCGTTGTACGTAATGGTACTGATGTGTTGCGTACTCAACTTTAAGGAGAATTCCGGCAGTGATAACGAAGTGCATGCATTAAGTTTACGAAAGACGAGGTTATGCGGCAGATATGTTTACGTGCAATTCCAAGACAAGACTACAGATTTACTAATAACTCAATGGTGAGTAACTATTATTATTACATTCTCACACAATCATAATGAGTATAGGCCTATGACGTATTTAACTACACGCAACAGCTGGTGATATGTAGGCATATTTACTCTTCAATGATATAAGTTTATGTTAGATCACAATCATGGGATACATTATTTCAGCGGTATTATTATTATTATTATTATTATTATTATTATTATTATTATTATTATTATTATTATTATTATTATTATTATTATTATTATACGCATTAAAACATACCACCTACAGGAGCTGCTGGTGTAGGCCGATTCACTCTGTAAATGCACGAATTTCGCTTACGGTGATACATTATTTTACAGGTATGCCACAGACATTTCAAAGTCGGTGATATTTTATGGGAAGTAACTGGTACTGATCCTGCCAGAATGTGACTATAAATATGATGGGCAGTTGGAAAAGGTATAAGCCACTGCTGTCTCTGACAATCATGGTCTTGGAAGAGGAGTAGTTAAAAGAACCAGGCAAAAATGTAGAATAGAAAGGAGCAATAAACAGAGCCATTGAAGATAGTACATATCTCATACACAGAATTTCAACACAGCTGAAAAGTACAATAAACACGTTGTTACCTGATGGTTGTTGTACTGTGATGAAGGGAACGTAAGTAATTTTTCTGTACATCGATACATCAAGGCAACCATACTGCATGGCATATGTAATCATCTTATAAGACATGGCCTTTATTCTAAACGGATTTTATTAAAGTAAAAATATTTCTAATGTAAATGTGGACAAAATTACTAATATGAATGCGGTATATTCTTTAGTTACAAAACATCATAGCTGCATCACAAGGAATGAGTGTAACAATGTGTAGAAAGATTCAATAAATAAGTTAATTCTAGTGCTAGTTGGTGAATTGAACACCGAGGATGATGTCCCCACAGTTAATTTAATAGCCATAGTTAAAACATTTCTTAGTTCATAAAGGAGTATGTGCATGATTTTCTTGTTATTTGTTCAACCTTCTGTCTGATATCTCCTCATGTTTACAAATTTATGGTCGACCCCGTGGTGAGAGGATATAATGCCCCGGAGGCCCCGGTTCGATTCCAGGCCAAGTCAGGGATTTTTACCTAGATCTGAGGGCTGGTTTGAGATCCACTCAGCCTGCGTGTTTACATTTGCGAGCTATCTGACGGTGAGATAGCGGCCCAGGTCTAGAAAGCCAAGAATAACGGCTGAAAGCATTCGTCATGCGGAACCCAAGACACCTCGTAATCTGCAGGCCTTCGGGCTGAGCAGGATCAAGGCCAAGCCCTTCAGGGCTGTTGCGCCGTGCGATTTTTACAAATTTATGAGACAGTAGCAATTTAATGTTGCCACAATATGTCAATACTTTTAAAAGAGTAGGCTCCAGTCCGAATGGTAGTCCAATATTAGGTTAGAAACTTACATACTTTCTGAAATACATAAAGGTTTCGAACAGAATTACAAATTAGTAACATCGATGGTAGGTGAAATTCTCATTAAACCATACATGAACTTCAAGAGAGGAAACATTGTAGGCTCATGTGCAAATACTGCCAGTGATGCTACATCAGCTTAGATGTTAGGCCTATGCTAATATTATACGTGCTAGTTTTTTTATTTTTTTATTTATTTATTTATTGGGTATAGAATGTCCCAGTGAGCTAGTGGCTCAAGGAGGGACTGCCCTTTACAATCACAGCTTGGCAGCTTTAAGTTTCATTTAACAGATAAGGCATAGGCCTACATATATAACAAGGAATATTTACAATTAATAATTTACATCATAATATCATTATTTTGCATGGAAAAAAGAAGATATTAAAAACAAACTAAACTTAGGTGGAAAAATAGGTACTCAGTGGTTATCGATTTATTCTCCAACATACTGTTCAAGGAAGTACCTGCGTACTTCTTTCTTAAATCTGTACAACTTATTGATTTGTTTTAATTTGGGAGGTAGATTGTTAAAGGCTGTGCTTGCTGAATAAGAAATGCTTTTAACACCATATTTGGTAGTGATAGTGGAATCTTTGTAAAACTGGTTTGCTGATCTTGTGTTATGGGTGTGAATGTCCTTACTGTATCGTAGTTCTGTATTAACAGAAATCATATTATTTTTATACCTGAACATAAATAAAGCTTGAGAATATTTAATCTGGCATTGTACTGGTAATATGTTTGTTTCCTGAAAAACTTCCACAGATGGTTTTAGAAAATCATATCCATACATAATTTTTAAAGCTCTCTTTTGGAGTACTTCTAGTCCCTTTATAGCTTCCTGTGTACAATTTCCCCATATTATATTCATGTACATAAGGTGTGAATGTATGAGGGAGGTATATATGTTTCTTAAGTGTTGGTTGTTTATTCCATAGTCTTTCAATCTTTTTAGTACTCCAATTACACTAATAATTTTTTTCCTTACCTTTAAGATATGCTCATTCCAACTTAAGTTATTGTCTAAAGCCAGGCCTAAATATGAAATCTGCTTTACTCTTTCAATGGGCTCATTGCCAATTTTTACTACATTACAGGTATTGATAATTTGTGTTGGTTTATGAAATATCATGTATTTTGTTTTTGAGGTGCTTATAACTAGGTTATTGTTGTCCAGCCATGATGTTAGTATGTCCAGATCTTTTTGCATATACTCCATAATCGTTTGTTCACAACTGCTGTCATAAAATATAAATATATCATCTGCAAACAGGAATATCTTACCAGTAAACTCAAGATAACCTATATCATTAATAAATATTAAAAACATTAATGGTCCCAGCACTGACCCTTGTGGGACACCATGTTTAACATTGTAGATGGGCCCTTTAGTTTCATTGATATTAACATATTGCTTCCTATCAGTTAAGTAATTTTTAAACCACTCAAAGGCTATTCCTCTAATTCCTGCATTTGCTAGTTTATTAAGTAGTAGGATATGGTTAACTGTGTCAAATGCCTTTGCAAGATCTATGAAAATTCCAGCTGCTATTTTATTACTATCTAGTGCATTCTGTATCAGGGACACTATGTCAAAAGCAACTGAAAGTGTACTATGTTTGGGTAGGAAGCCATACTGAAATTTGAAGAAGAAATGTGTTTTTGTTAGGAAATTCAAGACTTGTTTTTTTATTACTACTTCAAGTACTTTTGCTAGCGAAGATACTATACATAGTGGCCTGTAATTACTGGGGTCACATTGTGTTCCTTTTTTAAAAACTGGTACCACTCTTGCAATTTTACATTTATCTGGTATTACTCCTGTTTGCAATGACAAATTAATTATTTTGGTGAGCAAGGGGGCCAGATGATTTACACACCTCTTGAGGAGTATGTTATTTATTCCGTCATCTGTGTGGTTATTCTTGCTGGCTAGTGCTTCTATGATTTGTGTAACTTCCTTAACATCTGTTGGCCTAAAGTACACAGAGTTGCAGATCGTATGATTAGACAGCAAAGGTGTGTTACATGCACCAAGATCTTTAACCAAGTTTTCGACTACATTAACGAAAAATGTGTTAAAAGCTTTACAAATATCTTGACTAGAAGTGTGGTGAACATTTTCATACACAAGTTCTGTAACTTTTGGTTTACTATTAGTTCTCCCAAGTATTTGGTTTACTGCCTTCCACATTTCTTTATTGGTATCCCCTTTTCTAATAACATGGTTATAATATGACCTTTTTAGCAATCTTTTCATTTTAATTACATCCTTGCAACATCCTGTGTACTCTTCGATTGTTTCAGTTGAAGGGTTTTTAGCTTTAGTTTTTGCATATAGGATATTTTTTCTTTTTACAACTTCTAGGAATGTTTGTGTTACCCATGGCTTATGTGTATCTTTTCGTGGTGGTTTTTGCCCAATATTTGAACTAGCTACTCTAAGTCCCTCACTAATAAAAGCACAGAGCTGCTCGTAGGCTTCATTCACGTCAGCAGATAAATTTGTACATGTATTTTTTGTGAAAAAATCATTTAGCTTTGTGTAATTTATTTTCATGTGTGTTTGTATATTTGCCTCACTATTGAATGGAGAGCTCTCTTTAATTTGTGTTGTTACTTCTAGAATTAGAATATTATGATCACTAAGGTCACTTATTACATTATATACACAGTAATCAGCAGTGGCAAAGTTTGAGTGTATATGATCAATTAAAGTTGAGGACGTGGGTGTTATTCTTGTTGGAAGCCTTGTATTGCAGGGGTAAAAATTGTAACAATTCAATAAGGATATATAGTTCCTATAAATATTGCTATCTTTTAGAAAATCTACGTTATCATCTCCTATCAGCAATGAGTTTGATTTTCGGGTATTGCACAAAACAAATTCAAGATCTATCATAAAGTTAGTAATATTACTCTCCTTTGGGTTGTAATATGAAATCACGTTATATCTCCGGTTTTTGCTAAATACTTCTATTTGGAGAATACTGTGATAACTGTTAATGATCTTAATGACTTTAGTTGTCCATTTTCTTGATACATACACTGACAGACCCCCTCCAGTACTCTCTCTAGCTAGATGGTAAGATTCAAAGCTAGGTATGTTATAATAGGATGTTTCTTCATCTGATAGCCAATTTTCTGTTATAACTATAATGTCAAGTTCTGTAACCTCATCAATAATAAGCATAATATCCTCAAACTTGTTCCTAACACTTCGTGCATTGATACAGATACATTTAAATTTAGAACTTAGAGCTTGATTCTTAGTTTGTAATTTATAGTTTTCTATAGTATCACACTGGATCTCAACAGAACTTATTATTTCCTCACTGCTATAAATGTCCTGTACCATTTAAAATCAGTATAAATGCGTGTGAGTATAGTACCTGCAGCGTTTACTGTCCGAGTTTATTCTCGAGGTGTGCGATCTTTTCTTCGTTGCTGATGAGCATGCTTGGTCCATCTCTAGCTTCGCGGACGTAGATCTTGCAGTCCCTTGTCCATGTGGCAAATATTTTACCATTCTGCTTCAGTAGCCTGCACCTTCTTGCAATGTTCTCATTCCTGGGCGAAAGATGGTCATTAATAAATACTTTGCGTGATGGGCAGTTCAGTCCAATATCCTGGGTGTTCAACACTCTTTTCTGTATTCTTGCACTCATTATTTCGTCTTTCTTCCACCTGTTAGTGAATTTCACCACAATTCTTCCAACGTCCCCACCTCTTGACTGCAGACGATGAGCGACGTCAATCTCCTGAATACCCAAGTCAACCCCCAATGCCCTGGCTGTTTGTATTACCAAGTCATACACGTTTTCTTTGGCCATTTCTGGCATTCCACTGATTAACAAATTGTTCCTGCGGGTGTACTGTTTAAGGTCTTCTGACCCGTCTAAAGCCTGTTTGGTATTATTGCTAACACTCGCCAGAGATTTTTCTACTTCAGATGTTCTTTGCTTCAACTCACCAGTGAGAGTTTTGAACTTCTCAAACTGGTCATTTATAAATTCTGTCGCTTCCTTAATAGCACTGAGTTCAACCATGAATAAAGTTTTCAGTTCTGTAACAGATAATTGTATCTTCTCGGTCACCTCCTTAACTACGTCACATTCGCTTAGGTTAGGTGGCGGGTGACAATCGTCACGTTTACATTTCCACACCTTTTCCGGATCACTTCTTACCGCCTCGTAAGCCTTCTTTGACATTCGTGTGCATTCCTTATGAAAATTACGTCCACAATCCCCTTCACAATTAACGAATTCCTCACAATTTCTCACCTTTTTACCGCACGGAGCACAAACATTACTAGCCGCTGCCGCCATTTTGAGTTTTCTTTTAAGATCACGTAATGCCTATTTAAATTGAAATATGTTTGTAACATTCTGTTGTGATGTTAGCAATTCGGCCTAAGTGAGTTAACATTGCAAAATGCTGTCGTGTTTTACAACTGTCTGCTGTTTATCTTTAATGGCAGAGTCACTAAAATGGTAATAACGACAGTATAATTCAATATCCTTCAAATCTGAAACGCTATTTGTTAGTAAATAAATTATTCCATTGGCAAAAAATATTAAATTCATGTCTGTGTTTAACTATGTTCCGCGTTTCTCTGCATTGCAATCGCCTCCGTAGCGTGACGTCACTACGCTGTTGTTAGGCCTTATTATCTAGGAGGTGTTGGTTATACCCAGTTCTTCCAAATCAACCTGAACTTCTTTGAACCAATTATAATTGATTTTATTTTTCAAAAAGTAATCAAATAGTTGTTTCAATATCCTGGTGTCTGGTAATCTTGATATGTGACAGAAAAAGGAAATTCTTCTTTTATGCATTGTAGATATTATTGATTCACATTCACGATAGACAATCTCCACTGTCCATCAACTTGGTGTTTTTTAATTAATAATTGTTCTAAGAATTCTTCTATCAGTTTTCTGTAATTTGTCTGTTGTAGATTTTACATTTAATTTGAATAATGTTTCACTAGCATACGTTGCCTCTGGTTTAACTATGGAATTATAGTGTTTCAGCTTAGCGTTTATCGAAAAAGATTTCTTTCTTTATAGGATAGCCAGGTAAGTCTTTGTGCTTGTTTAAATTTAATTGTTCTGTGTTCTATTGCTTCCTTTTCATTTGTGTTCCATGTTATTATTTCTCCAAGATATTTGAATTTCTGAACAATTTTAATTTCTTTATTACTGTTCAGTTGAATAACTGGTAAATCAACTTTAAAAGATGGCACCATTTCTGTTTTTTCGAATGAAATTTGTAATCCCCCTTTTTTGCTATAATTTCTAGTTGTTCAATTTGAAATTTAGCCTCTTCTATTGTATTTGCAAGTAATGCTAAATCGTCCGCAAAAGCAAGGCAGTTGAGTTTAATACTTCTACCGATCTTGATAGTTGGTTGGCATTTCTTGTTCCATTCACGCATAACCTTCTCCAATGAACAATTAAATAACAAATTATTATTATTATTATTATTATTATTATTATTATTATTATTATTATTATTATTATTATTATTATTATTATTATTATTATTATTATTATTATTATTATTATTATTATTATTATTATTATTACAAAAATCATCACAATTGGGAAATATCATGGTGGCGATGATAATAAAGTAAAGTTAAAACATAATTATACATCAACAACAACAAGCAATTTCGTGGAAAGGAAATATTACATTCTAAATTCAGCATCATCATATAAAAATGTATTAATTCACCTGCAAAACTTCAGTGAATCCATCATTAAATATGAAGAAAGTACACTTTATAATTATACACACAGGTATCTAGGTGTATATATTAATCTGCGCACTTTTTAGTGATAGATTTACACCCTAGTGCTGAAGTGGTCGACTTCGGTTATCTTCGAGATTCGTATTGGCAACCTTTGAAACACAAACTAAGAATCGCTTATCATCGCTGTGCGACATCTGGCGTACACTTTAAGTACTCGTACTGTTGTTGTTTATCCAGCAAAGCCAAACTATAGAATTCATGCTAGGAACACGTTTCGCAATGGGAAATGTTATATAGTATTATATATTGTGTGTGTGACACAGTTGTTTGCTTAAAATAATAAAGGTTTATAAAATTCATATCGATCGATCATATTATCGATTCAATTCAGATTTCATTTCCATTCAGTTGGCAGTATTAACGGAACCCTTCTTACTTCTCCAACGAGTACAAAAATTTATCACTAAAAAGTGCGCAGATAATATATTACTTATGTATAATCAATCAATCACTACTGATCTGCATTTAGGGCAGTCGCCCATGTAGCAGATTCCCTATCCATTATCTTCCTAGACTTTTCTTAAATGACTGCAAAGAAATTGGAAATGTAAGTTATTCCAATCCCTGACTAACTCCTATAAACGAGTATTTGCCCAGATTTGTCCCATTGAATTCCAGCTTTATCTTCATATTATGATAGTTCCTACTTTTAAGGACACCACTCAAATTTATTTGTCTACAGATGTGATTCCACGCCATCTCTCCACTGACAGCTCCGAACATACCACTTAGTTGAGCAGCTCGTCTTCTTTCTCCCAAGTCTTCCTAGCCTAAACTTTGCAACACTTTTGTAACACTACTCTTTTGTTGAAAATCACCCAGAACAAATTGAGCTGCTTTTCTTTGGATTTCTTCCAGTTCTGGAATCAAGTAATCCTGGTGAGGGTCCCATACACTGGAACTATAATCTAGTTGGGGTCTTAAGAGACTTATATGCACTCTCCTTTACATTCTTACTACAACCCATAAATAGGCCTACCCTCATAACCATGTGTAGAGATCTGTACCTTTTATTTACAATCATATTTATGTGATCCTCCCCTGCGAACCACGTGACCTTGCCACGGTGAGGAGGCTTCCGTGTCCCAATGAAGCAGATAGCTGAGCCGCAGGTGCACCATATCGGAAGGGTATCTGTAGAGAGACCAGACTAACGAATTTCTCATCGAAAGGGGGGTAGCAGCCTTTCGGAAGTTGCAAGGGCGGTAGTCTAGATGATTGACTGATATGGCCTTGTAATAATACTCAACACGGTTTAGCTGTGTTGATACTACTACACGGCTGAAAGCAATGGGAAACTACAACCATAAGTAAACTAGTCCCTCATTCAGACCTCTGGGTGGGGACTACATGAGAGGGGGGATCATCAGGAAGATGGATACTGACATTCTGCGAGTTGGAGCGTGGAATGTTACAAGTTTGAATTGTTGTGGTAGGTTAGAGAATCTGAAAAGGGAGATGGATAGACTAACGTAAGATATAGTTGGTATAAGTGAAGCACGTTGGCAGGAAGAGCAGGATTTTTGGTCTGGCGATCACAGGATTATCAACACAAAATCAAACAGGGGAAATGCAGGAGCTGGTTTAATAATGAATAAGAAAATAGGGCAGCAGGTAAGCTACTATGACCAGCATAATGAAAGAATTATTGTCGTCAAGATAGACAGCAAACCAATGCCAACCACAATAGTGCAGGTCTATATGCCTATTAGTTCAACGGATGATGAGGAAATCGAAAGAATATATAAAGAGAGAGAAGATTTAATACCCCGGAATGCAGTGGTAGGCCAAGGAAGAGAAGGTAATACAGTAGGAGAATTCGGATTGGAACAAAGGAACAAAACAAGAATATCAAAGTATTATAATTAAAGAACCACCTTTCCAATACACAAAATCCTTATATTTAGGATGAAACCATTTAATCACAAATTGGACATGTTTCACTCAACTTTGTGAGCATCATGAGCAATAGTTAACATAAATCATTGGTGGGTCAGGGCCCTGATCCTGGTGTATATCACAAAAGAATGTCTAATATACATTGATAAAAATATATAAATTTAACACTTTACATAATCAATAAGATTACTTACCGGTATGTCTATTAAAACAAAAAAAATCATTAAAATTGTTTAAAATGTAAACGGAATGGATGGCTTAGAAGTTAAAAATAGTATATGGTAATTAGATGTACTTAAAAATCGTTGTCCAATATATCTACGCTCGATTACATTAAACTGTTTGATAAATTCAGTTTTTCATATCAGGGTGAGTTCTTATTATAAACTATATTGCTGGGTTTTTTTTTTTTTAATAAAGATGATGAGAAACGCTAAAATCGCCCACGATGGTTGAAAAACGAAGTTCACTGGTGATAAAATGTCGTCTAGATCGGCGTAAATTAGCCTTTATGGGACTTCTTGCGTTGTAATTTCGGCCCCCCTTTTTCTTTTTCAGGATACATCCGATCAATTCCATATAATAGATCAGTAATTCTCCGTTAGAAGAACAATTTCAACACATTACTGCACAAAATAACGGCTGAAATTACAACGCAAGGAGTCCCATATAGGCTAATTTACGCCGATCTAGACGACATTTTATCACCAGTGAACTTCGTTTTTCCACCATCGTGGGCGATTTTAGCGTTTCTCATCATCTTTATTTTAAAAAAACAGCAATATAGTTTATAACAAGAACTCACCCTGATATGAAAAACTGAATTTATCAAACAGTTTAATGTAATCGAGCGTAGATATATTGGACAATGATTTTTAAGAACATCTAATTACCATATACCGTACTATTTTTAACTTCTAAGCCATCCATTCCGTTTACATTTTAAGCAATTTTAATGAAACATTTTTTTGTTTTAATAGACATAAATAATCTTATTGATTATTTTAAAGTGTTAAATTTATATATTTTTATCAATGTATATTAGACATTCTTTTGTGATATACACCAGGATCAGGGCCCTGACCCACCAATGATTTATGTTAACTATTGCTGATGATGCTCACAAAGTTGAGTGAAACATGTCCAATTTGTGATTAAATGGTTTCATCCTAAATATAAGGATTTTGTGTATTGGAAAGGTGGTTCTTTAATTATAATAATTTGATACTCTGAATTCCAATACGGTTGAAAAGAAAAATGAGATTTATAAATTGTAATGTTACAGCCAACCAGGTAAACTCGAAGAATAGATTTCTTAATCTCAAGGTGAAGGTCAATAAAATATCTAGGGATATTATATTTCTAAATGAATGTTTAAAGAATAATCTAATCCCAAAATTCTTAAGAAGCTCACAAAGGAAAAATAATTTTTCTTCCAGTTTGCTGAATACTCAAAAGAAAGTAAATGACATTTGGTTGAAAAACGAAATCAAATTACACTATAAGAAAAAGGCATTTTTGAATGTACAGCTCTATAATGCGCATTTAGAGATTTCTTCAAGCATACCTCCATTAGAATGGGACTCCTATTCTAAATTCGTTAACGAAAAAGTATCAGCTGCAATAAGCAATAAGCAATCAGTTTTGGAGAAAAAACTAAAAGTCCTCAAGGATTCACAAACAAAATCCGTCAACTCTCACAGAATGAATAACTCACATACACCCCAGTTAAATAACATTCCCTCCACGATCAATCTATCTAATACCACACTCTCTAGCAGTGAAATGGACCTCTTGAATAAAGGCATGAAATTCAACTGGCCCAACTCCAATAAGTCAGACGACCTCATTACCAATATTGCCGAGGCTGAATCTAGTATTTTAAAACTCCCAATCGAACATCGAAATGACATGAAATACAAAGTAAAGAAGAATCTCCCCTCTTTAGTTAAAGAATTGAATTCTAAGTCAATATCAAACTTTAACAAACAGATAACCGAACTTAAGTGCAAAATCAATAACAACAATATTATAGTCACAAAAGCAGACACAGGTCCCACAACGGTACTAATGAATAAAGATGAATACATTAGCAAAACCAAAAACTTCTTTTCCGTTGAAACCTATAATATAGTGGAAAAAGACCCCACCACACTGGTTCATGTTTGTGGGTTACTGTAGTCATGTCCTAGTTCGTGAACCATGGGCAACGGCTGAGTGGCCTAGTAAGTGGAACCGAGAGTCGGGATACCAGTTGCTATGGAATGGGAGTGGGCATCTCGGACATATTCTGAGTCGTGGCCCTCCTTGTGCTCAGGCGGCTAGGACTATACAAGTCACCGGTGGTCCATAACCCGTTAGAGGAGAGATCCTCACTTGGACTATGTGCAAGTAGGGCAGCATCCTGCTTCATGAATTAACCGAGCTCAGAACACTTTAAGCAAGCCTCGGACCTATGGGAGTAATGGAGTCCCACTCCCATTTGATAGGCGAGGGACTCCTTGTAAACAACTTGGCGAAGGAAATGGAATTTGATGGGGAGCTATCAATATTAATGGGGCTTATGGAAGAAAGAAGGTAGAACTGGCTGAGTCAGCAAAGAGGATGCATCTGGATGTGCTAGGAGTAAGTGATATTTGGGTAAGGGGAGATAATGAGGAAGAGATAGGAAATTATAAAGTGTACTTGACGGGTGTTAGAAAGGGAAGGGCAGAGTCTGGGGTAGGGCTCTTTATCAGGAATACCATTGCACGCAATATAGTTTCTGTTAGGCACGTAAATGAGCGAATGATGTGGGTAGATTTGTCAGTGGGAGGAATTAGGACAAGAATTGTGTCCGTGTATTCACCATGTGAGGGTGCAGATGAGGATGAAGTTGACAAGTTTTATGAAGCATTGAGTGACATCGTGGTCAGGGTGAACAGCAAGGATAGAATAGTGCTAATGGGCGATTTCAATGCGTGAGTTGGGAATAGAACTGAAGGATACGAAATGGTGATTGGTAAATGTGGGGAAGATATGGAAGCTAATGGGAATGGGAAGCGTTTGCTGGACTTCTGTGCTAGTATGGGTTTAGCTGTTACGAATACATTCTTCAAGCATAAGGCTATTCACCGCTACACACAGACCACTATCTGATCTGTAGTGAACTAAGTATCTCTAGGCCTAGGGTAGAGAAAGGGAAATCTGTCTGCAAATGAATAAGAGTAGAAAATCTCCAGGACGAGAAAATTAGACAGAAGTACATGGATATGATTAGTGAGAAGTTTCGAACAGTAGACAGTAAGCAGGTTCAGGATATAGAAAGTGAATGGGTGTCATAGAGGGATGCTGTAGTAGAAACAGCAAGGGAATGCCTAGGAACAACTGTGTGTAAAGATGGGAAAAGGCGAACATCTTAGTGGAATGATGAAGTGAGAGCAGCCTGTAAACGTAAAAAGAAGGATTATCAGAACTGGCTCCAAACAAGGGCCGAGGCAGACAGGGAGTTGTACGTAGATGAAAGAAACAGAGCGAAACAAATAGTTGCTGAATCCAAAAAGAAGTCATGGGAAGATTTTAGTAATAACCTGGAAAGGCTAGGTCAAGCAGCAGGGAAACCTTTCTGGACAGTAATAAAGAATCTTAGGAAGGGAGGGAAAAAGGAAATGAACAGTGTTTTGAGTAATTCAGGTGAACTCATAATAGATCCCAGGGAATCACTGGAGAGGTGGAGGGAATATTTTGAACATCTTCTCAATGTAAAAGGAAATCATCCTGGTGGTGTTGCAAACAGAGCTCATGGGGAGGAGGAAAATGATGTTGGTGAAATTATGCTTGAGGAAGTGGAAAGGATAGTAAATAAATTCCATTGTCATAAGGCAGCAGGAATAGATGAAATTAGACCTGAAATGGTTAAGTATAGTGGGAAGGCAGGGATGAAATGGCTTCATAGAGTAGTAAAATTAGCGTGGGGTGTTGGTAAGGTACCTTCAGATTGGACAAAAGCAGTAATTGCACCTATCTATAAGCAAGGGAACAGGAAGGATTGCAACAACTATCGAGGTATCTCATTGATTAGTGTACCAGGCAAAGTATTCACTGGCATCTTGGAAGGGAGGGTGCGATCAGTCGTTGAGAGGAAGTTGGATGAAAACCAGTGTGGTTTCAGACCACAGAGAGGCTGTCAGGATCAGATTTTCAGTATGCGCCCGGTAATTGAAAAATGCTACGAGAGGAATAGGAAGTTGTGTTTATGTTTCGTAGATCTAGAGAAAGCATATGACAGGGTACCGAGGGAAAAGATGTTCGCCATACTGGGGGACTATGGAATTAAAGGTAGATTATTAAAATCAATCAAAGGCATTTATGCTGACAATTGGGCTTCAGTGAGAATTGATGGTAGAATGAGTTCTTGGTTCAGGGTACTTACAGGAGTTAGACAAGGCTGTTATCTTTCACCTTTGGTGTTCGTAGTTTACATGGATCATCTGCAGGGAGGGATTCAGTTAGGTGGAAATGTAGTAAGCAGTTTGGCCTATGCTGATGACTTGGTCGTAATGGCAGACTGTGCAGAAAGCCTGCAATCAAATATCTTGGAACTTGAAAATAGGTGCAATGAGTATGGTATGAAAATTAGCCTCTCGAAGACTAAATTGATGTCAGTAGGTAAGAAATTCAACAGAATTGAATGTCAGATTGGTGATACAAAGGTAGAACAGGTCGATAATTTCAAGTATTTAGGTTGTGTGTTCTCCCAGGATGGTAATATAGTAAGTGAGATTGAATCAAGGTGTAGTAAAGTTAGTGCAGTGAGCTCGCAGTTGCGATCAGCAGTATTCTGTAAGAAGGAAGTCAGCTCCCAGACGAAACTATCTTTACATCGGTCTGTTTTCAGACCAACTTTGCTTTACGGGAGCGAAAGCTGGGTGGACTCAGGATATCTTATTCATAAGTTAGAAGTAACAGACATGAAAGTAGCAAGAATGATTGTTGGTACAAACAGGTGGGAACAATGGCAAGAGGGTACTCGGAATGAGGAGATAAAGGCTAATTTAGGAATGAACTCGATGGATGAAGCTGAACGCATAAACCGGCTTCGGTGGTGGGGTCATGTGAGGCGAATGGAGGAGGATAGGTTACCTAGGAGAATAATGGACTCTGTTATGGAGGGTAAGAGAAGTAGAGGGAGACCAAGACGACGATGGTTAGACTCGGTTTCTAACGATTTAAAGATAAGAGGTATAGAATTAAATGAAGCCACAACACTAGTTGCAAATCGAGGATTGTGGCGACGTTTAGTAAATTCTCAGAGGCTTGCAGACTGAACGCTGAAAGGCTGTACCTTAATTAAGGCCGCGGCCGCTTCCTTTCCAACTCCTAGTCCTTTCCTATCCCATCGTCGCCATAACACCTATCTGTGTCGGTGCGAAGTAAAGCCGCTAGCATTTCTAGCATTCTTGTATTTTCATCGTACATCAGTCAGGTCTAGTATCTCCTGAATTATCCATTGATTCTTAATTGATCTTTTCTTCCTTCCTAATATTTCTTCAGCAGCCCTACTGGCTTCATTTTTCATGACTATCCACTCTTCTTCTATTGTGTTTCCTTCAGCCTATTCATTTAGTCCTTGTGCAACATGTTCTTTGAAACAATCCCTCACACTCTTTTCTTTCAACTTGTCTAGATACCATCTCCTTGCATTCCTTCCTTTCTTCAATTTCTTCAACTTCAGATACCATTTCATGACCAACAAGTTGTGGTCAGAGTCCACGTCTGCTCCTGGGAAAGTTTTGCAATCCAACACCTGGTTTTTGAATCTCTGCCTAATCATAATGAAGTATATTTGATACCTTCCAGTGTCTCCAGGTCTCGTCCACGTATACAGCCATCGTTTTTGGTGTTTGAACCAAGTATTGGCAAGGACTAAATTATGATCAGTGCAGAATTCAACCAACCGAATTCTTGTTTTGTTACTATTTATAAATCTCATTTTTCTTTTCAACCGAATTGGAGTTCAGAGTATCAAATTATTATAATTAAATAACCACCTTTCCAATACACAAAATCCTTATATTTAGGATGAAACCATTTAATCACTAATTGGACATGTTTCACTCAACTTTGTGAGCATCATCAGCAATAGTTAACATAAATCATTGGTGGGTCAGGGCCCTGATCCTGGTGTATATCACAAAAGAATGTCTAATGTACATTGATAAAAATATATAAATTTAACACTTTAAAATAATCAATAAGATTATTTATGTCTATTAAAGCAAAAAAATTTTTTCATTAAAATTGTTTAAAATGTAAACGGAACGGATGGCTTAGAAGTTAAAAATAGTATATGGTAATTAGATGTTCTTAAAAATCATTGTCCAATATATCTACGCTCGATTACATTAAACTGTTTGATAAATTCAGTTTTTCATATCAGGGTGAGTTCTTATTATAAACTATATTGCTGTTTTTTAAAAATAAAGATGATGAGAAACGCTAAAATCGCTCACGATGGTGGAAAAACGAAGTTCACTGGTGATAAAATGTTGTCTAGATCGGCGTAAATTAGCCTTTATGGGACTCTTTGCGTTGTAATTTCAGCCGTTATTTTGTGCAGTAATGTGTTGAAATTGTTCTTCTAACAGAGAATTACTGATCTATTATATGGAATTGATCGGATGTATCCTGAAAAAGAAAAACGGGGGGGGAATATGAGTGTCGTCTATTGGAAAAATTATTTTAAAGAAAGTAGCACTTTAAGGAGATGATAACGGAAAACACTTACCCATGTGTGAACTGGTCCCTTGGTTGTTTACTTAGGTTTGATGGTAACTGGCTTACTGCTGCGTGTGTTATACGAATGCGGTCGTGGAAACGGGGAAGGTAGCGGTGAGGGGAAGGGAGGCGGGGCATTGCGCGAGTTATCAGCCAATGGGGAGGATGCAATGGTAGGAAGCGTTGTGGGTGTGGCTACTGTTGCTGCTGTTGCTACGGGAGGATTAAAAGCATGTTTATAATGGAAAATCTTCAGGAAATTATTAGCATTAATTCCTAATTTCGCAATTAATTTGGGGATTTGCTCAATTATGGGGCTGTTAATATCCGATACCTCATTTAAATTACTATCCTTATTGAAGTATTGGTCCAATCAAATATAAACATTTTCATACACGGTCATTAGACTGCTTTTATTTACGTATTTGAGTATTTGCAAATCTTGATCGATAGTACTGAAGTTATGCCCTGTGTCTCTCATATGAATACTCATAGCAGAATGCTTTCTGTGTTTCAGGGAATATAATGTTCTAAATATCTTACTCGAAAACTGCGGCCAGTCTGCCCTATATAAGAAAAATTGCACTGTGTGCATTTAAGCCTATATATTCCCGAGTTTGAGTATTTGTCGTAAATTGTATTGACGGAATTAGAACTGAAAAAGATATTACGGTTGGTGTTATAGGTTCGGTATGCGATGTTAATATTATGTTTATTTAATGGTTTAGTGACATTATGAATAGCTGGGTTGGTGAAAGTAAAAGTAGCGAAATTTGTTCTTTTGGTTTTTTCGGGAACTAGTGTAGTTGAATTCTTTAGTTTAATTTTACCTATGATTCTGGTGATCATTTCAGGTTTAAAACCATTCGTCATGGCTAGTTCTTTGATGAAACGTATTTCTTTATCTCGATTAGCTTTAGAAAGGGGAATGTTCATGGCCCTGTGAATCAAGCTGTAAAATGTAGCTTGCTTATGGGAGTGAGGGTGCAAGGATTCGCTTTATATTGTTATAGGGGCAGCAGATGGTTTCCTGTAAATTCGGTAAGTGAACTCATCTTTATCTCTAGTCAAGGTAAAATCTAGAAAGTTTAGGGAGTTGTTGATCTCGTCCTCTTTAGTAAACTGAATACTAGGGTTAAGGTTGTTAAGAAGCCTGAGTACATTGTCACTATTATTCAGTTGTTTATCTATGATAACGAATGTATCATGCACAAATCTCAGCCATAGATTTACGCCGTTAATTTTATCAATTATTAATTTGGTTTCCATATTGTCCATAAAGATATTGGCAAGAATGCCGGAAATTGGGTCGCCCATTGCTAATCCTTTTTGATGATATATTTTATTATTAAATGTGAAATAATTATTGTTAAGTACAAATTTCAATAAATTAATAAAATCGTCCATTTCGTATCTGCTTAGATTGTTTTGTTTCATAAGGTTAGATTTTACGATTTTAATTGTGTCAAATACGGGTATGTTCGAATACATGTTAGTGATGTCATAAGATACCATAACGTCATTATCTGTTAGTTTGAATGTGGACAATTTGTTACAGAAATCTACGAAATTCTTTATGTAGGCTTTATTGTTGAATTTATAATGCTTATACAGGAAACGATGCAAAAATTTTGAAACGTTATATGTGGGACTATTTTTACAATTTATAATGGGGCGCATTGGAATCTCTTGTTTATGTATTTTTGGTAAAGCTCTGGCTGTGGGTAATTTAGGGTTCATTATGGCAAGTCTTTGTTGTTCGTACTCTTGTAAAAGAAAAGAAGACTTCTTTAACAGGTTCTTAAGGTCTCTTTGGATTTTTAAACATACATACATACATTATCATTATAGACTGTTATGCCTTTCAGCGTTCAGTCTGCAAGCCTCTGAGAATTTACTAAACGTCGCCACAATCCTCGATTTGCAACTAGTGTTGTGGCTTCATTTAATTCTATATCTCTTATCTTTAAATCGTTAGAAACCGAGTCTAACCATCGTCGTCTTGGTCTCCCTCTACTTCTCTTACCCTCCATAACAGAGTCCATTATTCTCCTAGGTAACCTATCCTCCTCCATTCGCCTCACATGACCCCACCACCGAAGCCGGTTTATGCGTTCAGCTTCATCCATCGAGTTCATTCCTAAATTAGCCTTTATCTCCTCATTCCGAGTACCCTCTTGCCATTGTTCCCACCTGTTTGTACCAACAATCATTCTTGCTACTTTCATGTCTGTTACTTCTAACTTATGAATAAGATATCCTGAGTCCACCCAGCTTTCGCTCCCGTAAAGCAAAGTTGGTCTGAAAACAGACCGTTGTAAAGATAGTTTCGTCTGGGAGCTGACTTCCTTCTTACAGAATACTGCTGATCGCAACTGCGAGCTCACTGCACTAACTTTACTACACCTTGATTCAATCTCACTTACTATATTACCATCCTGGGAGAACACACAACCTAAATACTTGAAATTATCGACCTGTTCTAGCTTTGTATCACCAATCTGACATTCAATTCTGTTGAATTTCTTACCTACTGACATCAATTTAGTCTTCGAGAGGCTAATTTTCATACCACCGGGCGAGATGGCCGTGCGCGTAGAGGCGCGCGGTTGTGAGCTTGCATCCGGGAGATAGTAGGTTCGAATCCCACTATCGGCAGCCCTGAAGATGGTTTTCCGTGGTTTCCCATTTTCACACCAGGCAAATGCTGGGGCTGTACCTTAATTAAGGCCACGGCCGCTTCCTTCCATCTCCTAGGCCTTTCCTATCCCATCGTCGCCATAAGACCTATCTGTGTCGGTGCGACGTAAAGCCCCTAGCAAAAAAAAAAAAAAAAAATTTTCATACCATACTCATTGCACCTATTTTCAAGTTCCAAGATATTTGATTGCAGGCTTTCTGCACAGTCTGCCATTACGACCAAGTCATCAGCATAGGCCAAACTGCTTACTACATTTCCACATTTGCCTGGTGTGAAAATGGGAAACCACGCAAAACCATCTTCAGGGCTGCCGGCAGTGGGATTCGAACCCACTATGCCCGGATGCACTCTCCCATAAGTCCAACCCCTCGTCTACATCATGGGAGATGGGCAACGTCATAAAGTAAGGGATTGCCTGGTGGGGTGGTGTACAGTGGGGACTGCGTGTGCCCCGTGACCGCTTCGGTAGCTGTGAAGGCCCAGCAGGAACCCTGAAAGTGGCGGCTAATGGGGCTATGGTAAGATGCTGCTGCCTTGTAGTATGTGGGGTTGGTTCTCCAAAGGCTAAGGGAAGAAAACCCTGATTAAAAATTACCCGTCTTCCGGAAGAGGTTGGACGCAGGGCTGACACCCCGGTCTGTAAAAAAGGTAAAGTTGCGAAACTTCAACGAAAGAAATCCGGATTGATCAATGGAGACAAACTTTTCGTGGAAAAGGACAATGATAATGAACCATCAGTGCATGAAAGAAAGAAAAGAAATATAAAGCGTGATTTATATATTGGAACCTGGAATGTGAGATCTCTGTATCGCCCAGGAGCCCTGAAGGTGCTGCTGAACCAAACAATGAAGCTGAAGCAGAGTATCATAGCTCTACAAGAAGTAAGGTGGACTGGAAGTGGAATTCTAGAAAAGTGAGAAGCTAGCATATTCTATAGCTGTAGAGAGGAGGAGCACGAGTTCGTACAGGATTTATGGTACACCACCAGCTAAAGCACGTTGTAATTGGGTTTACACCCATTAGTCCAAGAATGTCAGTACTCAGGATAAAGGGTAAATTCTTTAATTACTCTTTAATTAACGCCCATGCACCAACAGAAGAATCTGAGGAAGAAGAGAAAGAATTGTTCTATGAACTTATGGAAAGAACATATGATGGTTGCCCGGGCCATGACATTAAAATAGTTGCTGGTGATCTAAATGCTCAGGTGGGAAGGGAACAGATATATAAGCCAACAATTGGTCCCCACAGCAAACATACTGTAAGTAATGATAATGGAACAAGACTTATATTATTTGCAGCATCTAGAAATATGGTTGTGGGCTCCTCATTGTTCGCACACAAAGATATACATAAAGGAACGTGGACATCGCTGGATGGATACATAGTTAACCAGATTGATCATGTGTTGATAGATGCAAGGCACAAGTCAGATCTCTTGGATGTGAGGAGTCCCAGATACCCAAATATAGACTCAGACCACTTCCTGGTAGGTGCGCGAATTAGGGCTAGGATCCCCTGTGCATACAAAGAAACCCGAACCAACATACCAAAATACAATATAACAGCTCTAAAATCATCTGAAGTTAGAAAGCAATACCAGGAGAAGATAATACAGATCCTTGAAAATACTGAAGAATGCAACGACATTATGTATCAGTGGGAAATGATTAAAAATGCAGTGGAGACGTCAGCAAATGAAACACTGGGAATTGAAATAAGATATAAAAGATCTCCTTGGTTTGACACTGAGTGTGAAGTAGCAACAGAAGAGAAGAACATGGCATACAGAAGGACATTACAATCAAATTGTACAAGAAGAGTGAAGGAAGTCTATAAAGAAAAATGGAGGATTGAAAGGAAGATCCATCAGAGGAAAAAGAGAGAGTGGAAGAAGGCGAATATCGAAGAAATGGAGCTTCCGAGAAATTAAAATGAGGTGAGGAAATTTTACAGAGAGGTAAATGCTGCACGGAAACCCTTCTGTGGCAAAACTAGCCTGATAAAGGATGAAACAGGAAAAATTGTTAGCGAGGGGAAAGAGATATGTGAAAGATGGAGGTGACATTTTGATAGATTCCTGAATTTCAGAATGATAACAAGACACTCAATTGAGGCACAAGGAGAAAATGACCCTGACAAAAACACAGGTCCACCAACTTTAGAAGAGGTGATAACTGCCATTAAGAAATTGAAGAATAACAAGGCAACAGGAACAGATTATATTCCAGCAGAACTGCTCAAGCAAGGTGGCAATGAATTGGAACGGACTTTCCTGAAAATAGCTACTTCAGTATGGGATGAGGAGAAAATGCCTCAGCAATGGGAAGAAGGAATTATATATCCTATATATAAGAAAGGCGATCAGCTTGAGTGTGATAGTTATAGAGGAATTACGCTACTTAACTTGGGATATAAGTATTCTCCAACATTCTATTTGACCGTCTTCTCCCAATTGTTCAGAGAGAGACTGGGATTTATCAGTGTAGATTTATCCCAGTGAAGTCCACTATAGATCAGATTTTCACCTTAAGGCAAATTTTAGAGAAGACAATCAAATTTGGGATTGTCACGCATCACCTCTTCATTGATTACAAAGGAGCAAAGGAACAATTTTCTATAGATCAGTGCAGATACTTGCTTATGCCGATGATATAGATATAGTGGCAAGAACTCGAAAGGCAATGGAAGAGACATTCATCGCCCTTGAACAGGCCAGTAGGAAAATGGCACTGAACATCAACCAGCAGAAAACTAAATATATGGCTGCTGGGAAAACACATAAGGAGAAAATGCCAACTTCAATAACTGTGGGCAATTACACCTTTGAGAGAGTTGAGCAGTTTAAATATCTGGGATCAACAGTCACCTACTCAAATGATACCTCTCATGAAATTAAACAGAGATAAATAGCAGCCAACAGAGACTATTTTGCTCTAACAAGGCTTCTCTCCTCAAGGCTCTTGACCCATACCACCAAATTAAACATCTATAAAACACTTATAAGACCTGTGCTTACATATGCCTCGGAAACTTGGCCATTAACAGCAAAAGATACTGGAATGTTGGATGCCTTCGAAAGAAAGATACTTCGAAGAATCATCGGCCCAGTCTGTGAAAGAGGAACATGGAGGAGGAGGTACAATCATGAATTGTACAACATTTATAAAGATCCACCTATTAGAAGAATAGTGAAATCAGCCAGATTGAGGTGGGCCGGGCATGTAGCACGGATGAGTGATATGGAAGTACCTAAAAAGATATTAAATGGAAATCCAGGGGGACAGAGAGGACGAGGTCACCCAAGAACCGGATGGATGGAGTTACTGAAGATCTGTGGGAAATGGGCTATAGGAATTGGAACGTTTTAGCGTTGGATCGAGATAAATGGCGGAATATTGTTGAACAGGCCAAGGTTCACAAATAACTGTAGAGCCATAGAAGAAGAAGAAGAAGAAGAAGAAGAAGAAGAAGAAGAAGAAGAAGAAGAAGAAGAAGAAGAAGAAGAAGAAGAAGAAGAAGAAGAAGAAGAAGAAGAAGAAGAAGAAGAAGAAGAAGATGCCCGGATGCAAGCTCACAGCCACGCACGCCTAAATGCAAGACCAACTCACCCAGCATGCTAGAAATGAGGAAGGCAGAAAAGAATACAAGTGATTAAAGAATGAAGTAAATAGAAAGTGCAAGGTAGCTAAGGAAGAATGGCTGAAGGAGTAGTGTAAGGATGTCGAAGGTTGTATGGTCCTAGGATAGGTAGATGCTGCATACAGTTAAATCAAGGAAACTTTTGCAGAAAGGAAATCCAGGTGTATGAATATTATGAGCTCAGATGGAAAGCCACTTACAGGTAAAAACAAAGCAGAAAGACGGCAGAAACATATCCAATTGTATCAAGGTAAAGATGTAGATGATATGGTTCTGGAACAAGAAGAGAGTGTTGATGCTGATGAAATGGGAGACCCAATTTTGAGGTCAGAGTTTGAAAGAGCTGTGAAAGACCTAAATAGGAACAAGGCACCTGGAATTGATGACATTCCCTCTGAATTTCTGACAGCCTTAGGAGAAACCAGCATGGCAAGGTTATTTCATTTAGTGTGAAAGATGTATGAGACAGAAGAAGTGCCATCCGATTTTCGGCAGAATGTTGTTACACCAATTCCCAAGAAAGCCAGTGCTGACAAGTGTGAAAACTACCACACCATTAGTTTAGTATCACATGCCTGCAAATTTTTATCACATATTATTTACAGAAGAATGGAAAGACAAGTTGAGGCTGAGTTGGGAGAAGATCAATTTGGCTTCAGAAGAAATGCAGGAACACCTGAAGCAATCCTGATTTTACATAAATCTAGAAAAGGCACTCGATAATGTCGATTGGACCAAGCTATTTAAGATTATGAAGGTGATTGGGATCAGATACCGAGAATGAAGAATTATCTACAATCTGTATAAAAATCAGTCTGCAGTCATAAGAATCGAGGGCTTTGAAAAAGAAGCAGCAATCCAGAAAGGAGTGAGGCAAGGCTGCAGTTTGTCCCCACTCCTTTTCAATGTTTACATAGAATAGGCAGTACCGGGCGAGTTGGCCGTGCGCGTAGAGGCACACGGCTGTGAGCTTGCATCCGGGAGATAGTAGGTTCGAATCCCACTATCGGCAGCCCTGAAAATGGTTTTCCGTGGTTTCCCATTTTCACACCAGGCAAATGCTGGGACTGTACCTTAATTAAGGCCACGGCCGCTTCCTTCCAACTCCTAGCCCTTTCCTGTCCCATCGTCGCCGTAAGACCTATCTGTGTCGGTGCGACGTAAAGCCCCTAGCAAAAAAAAAAAAAAATAGGCAGTAAAGGAAGTCAAAGAGGAATTAGGAAAGGGAATCACAATCTAAGGAGAGGAAATCAGACCTTGAGGTTTGCCAATGATATTCGAGAAGTTGCTGAATGGTATGGATGAAGTCTGGGGTAAGGAGTACAAGGTGAAAATAAATAAGTCCAAAACAAAAGTAATGGAGTGCAGTCGAACGAAGGCAGGTGATGCAGGAAATATTAGATTAGGAAATTAAGTTTTAAAGGAAGTAGATGAATATTATTACTTAGGTGGAATAACTAACGGTGGCAGAAGTAAGGAGTACATAAAATGCAGACTAGCACAAGCAAGGAAGAGCTTTCTTAAGAAATTTGCTCACTTCAAACATTGATATAGGAATTAGAAAGATGTTTCTGAAGACTTTCATCTGGAGCATGGCATTGTATGGAAGTGAAACATGGATGATAACTAGCTCGGAAAGAACGAGAATAGAAGCTTTTGAAATGTAGTGTTACAGAAGAATGCTGAAGGTGAGATGGATAGATCAAATCACGGATGAAGAGATGCTGAACTGAATCGGTGAGAGGAGATTGATTTGGCTAAATTTGACGAGAAGAAGAGATAGAATGATAGGACACATCTTAAGGCACAAAGTACTTTTTCAGTTGGTTTTTGAAGGAAGTGTAGGCGGTAAGAATGGTAGGGGTAGACCAAGATATGAATATGATAAGCAGATTAGAGCAGATGTAGTATGCAATAGCTACGTCGAAATGAAAAGGTTAGCACAGAATAGGGTGGCATGGAGTACTGCATCAAACCAGTCTATGGACTGATGACTCAACAATAACAACATTTATATGATTACCACAATGAAGATCTTTCCTTATATTAACACCTAGGTACTCACAATGATCCCCAAAAGGAACTTTTAACCCCATCAACGCAGTAATTAAAACTGAGGGGAATTCTCCTATTTGTGAAACTCACAACCTGACTGTTAACCCTGTTTATCGTCATAACATTGCCTCCTGTCCATCTCACAACATTATCGAGGTCATTTTGCAGTTGCTCACGATCTTGTAACTTATTATTTACTCTGTAGAGCATAACATCATCTACAAAAAGCCTTTTCTCTGATTCCACTTCTTTACTCATACCATTGATATGCATATAAGAAAACATAAAAGTCCAAAAATACTGCCTTGAGGAATTCCCCTCTTAATTATTACAGGGTCAGATAACGATTCGCGTACTCTAATTCTCTGAGTTCTATTTTCTAGAATATAGCCCATTCAGTCACTCTTTTGTTTACTCCAACTGCATTCATTTTTGCCAGTAGTCTCACATGATCCAACCTATCAAATGCTTAGATAGGTCAATCGTGATACAGTGCATTTAACCTCCTTAATCCAGGATGTCTGCTGTATCTTGCTGGAATCCTACAAGTTGAGCTTCAGTGGAATAACCTTTCCTAAACCCGAACTGCCTTCTATCGAACCAGTTTTTAATTTTGCAAACATGTCCACTATAATCAGAAAGAATGCTTACCCAAAGCTTACATGCAATGCATGTCAAACTGACTGACCTGTAATTTTCAGCTTTATGTCTATCACCCTTTCCTTTATACACAGGGCCTAAAATAGCAACTCTCCATTCATGTAAACAATAATCAAATGAAGTACTTCAGATATGGCACAATATCTCAACCCATTGTCTTTAGTATATCCCCCCGAAACCTTATCAATTCCAGCTGCTTTTCTAGTTTTCAACTTTTGCATCTTACTGTAAATGTCATTATCATTGGTAAATTTTAATACTTTAGTATTAGTCACCTCTTCTGTCTGGAAATTATCCTTGTAACCAGCAATCTTTACATACTGCTGACTGAATATTTCTGCCTTTTGTAGATCCTCGCATACACACTTCCCTTGTTCATTAATGATTCCTGGAATGTCCTTCTTGGAACCAGTTTCTGCTGTAAAGTGCCTACACATACCCGTTCATTTTTCACTAAAATTTGTATGACTGCCAATTATGCTTGCCATTATGTTATCCTTAGCTGACTTCTTTGCTAGATTCAATTTCCTAGTAAGTTCTTTCAATTTCTCCTTACTTCTGCAGCCATTTCTGATTATTTCTTTCCAACCTGCACTTCCTTCTTAGTCTCTCTATTTCTCTGTTATAATATAGTGTGTCTTTAAAAATTCCTTCCCACCTAAGGGTACAAATCTGTTTTCACATTCCTCAACAACTGCTTTAAACCAATCCCAGAGTCTGTTTACATTTTTATTTAGTTTTCCACCGATTATAGTTACTTTTTAAAAACTTCCACATACCTGTTTTATCAGCCATATGATATTGCCTAATAGTCCTAATTTTAATACCTTCCTTTCTATCACATTTATTTTTAACTATGACAAAAACAGCTTTGTGATCACTAATATCATCTATAATTTCGGTTTCTCTATAGAGGTCATCTGGTTTTACTAGCACCACATCCAGAATTTTCTTCCCTCTAGTTGCTTCCATCACTTTCTGAACCAGCTGCTCTTCCCATATTAACTTGTCATTTGTTGGCCATGCTTCCTGTCATTCGCATTACCTTCCCAATTGAAATTTGGTAAATTTAGATCACCCACTACAATCACGTTCCTTTCCATATCGTTTCCCACATAGCTGATTATCATATCATATCAAATAATTCTGAATCAGCATCAGCTTACATAGCTTACAAATTCTTCTTTCAGCAGAATGAATACTCCGCCTCCTACCATTTTTATCCTATCTCTACGATACACATTCCAGTTCTGTGAGAATATTTCTGCATCCTTTATATCATTTCTCAGCCATGATTCAACTCCTATTACAATATCTGGTAAGTATATATCTATTAAATTACTTAATATTGACTGGTAGATACTTCTGGAATGCTGTGTTCAGTTCAGTACTGGAATTTTAATCCAGGTACCTATGCAGGGGCACCACGAGCAGGAATCAGCTTCACCCCCAAATACCCAACATCGGCCCATAATGTGTCCACTTTTTTCTGCAATTCAACCAATAAAGGTTCTGTTTCAAAGTAGATATAATTTTAAAAAAGCAGACTGGGAGAAGTTCAGCTCAACCCTTGATAAAATAATATCAGATATCCACCCAACACCAGAGTTTTATGATCAGTTTGTTGAAGCTGTGAAGAAAGCTTCCTGCACTTCCATACCACGAGGATGCAGAGTTAACTATATACAAGGTCTAACTTCAGACCGTTGCCTACGTTATAATACAAGGCCTTGAAATGCACTAATGAGAACGGGTGCCATCTTAGTTCACCATTCAGCCACTAGGATCGCGTTCTTGCCCCCTTGTGTTCGCATGGCCGTGTATGTCTATAAGTAAATTATATCCTAAATAAAGAAAGCTGAATGTAGTAGGTGTCTAAAGTTTCCTACTTTCCTACTCAGGGGCTTCTTATCAAGTTTCAAAACTTTCTCACTTCTACTTGAGTGGCTCAAAGCAATGCTGTCTAATAGAGGTCTCAGAAATTTTTGGAGTAGAAAAAGAGGTAGTTTGTCATCTTTACACTCTCTACACTTAATTTCACTGATGAACCTGGCTTTCAGAAAAAACGTACACATTTTTAGTAACTGTCGTCGGGGTAAATACTGCACAGCAGAGGTGACAAATTCCGTCATGCACTGCAGAAGAGCCACAAACGATGATTTCGGATATCTGAGGGCTCCTCGATCTTGAAAGCTGGAGAAGAGATATGTTCTAAACAGCCTTCACAGTCTGTTTGTTCTTCTGCCACATGCACTAAGTATCCTGCTACCATAGCTAAAGAAATACCAGGTATTGTAGCTGTTGAATCTGAAACAAATTAATCATATTTATGTACTAGCGAACACTTAATAATAAAGTATTATTCACATAGATCTGATGTAATTTGCCTTGCAAGGGTTTTGTAATGATAGACATTATGTGTTCAGGAAGCTGCGGAATTTGCACATCATCGCGACTTTCATTCCTTCTATATTTTTCATCCATCTGGCACATTAAACTGGTTCGTACATTGTGGATCTTATCTTCATCCCTTAGCTCAGCATTGCCATGTTTTGATGCCGCAAGAATTCCTGTATGGAGCGTTGTTTCGATTGCGTTAAGGCATGACCTTGCGTCCATTGTGTCATTGTATCCCGCTTTGCGTCGTACGTGGCTAAAGAAAAGCTCGATATCATCGCTTGTTAGGTTCCTCGTCAAGACATAATGAAAATGTATACTTACGAGGTATTTTACACAGGCCACAGTGGATTGGGTAGTCAAGACCAATGCCTGATACGTTTCCCTCGTGAATCTTTTCTCTTTCTCTGGATGCATTTGAATGTTCTTGATATATGACAGGAAATCATTACCAACTGAGGCGTTCATCTTCAATGCTGAAAAATGCCAGTTTGTTCTCATTCCTGGAATATGTCCCATATGAGGTGTTGCAGACATCATGGGCATCAAACCACTTCATAAAATGCTCCATAAAACAAACTGTTTCTTTTAAACTGTTCCGTCTTTAATGCTCTCGGGACAAACCACCTCCATACTCTTCAAACCAGTGATTGTTTCAGGGGACAATACAATTTTGGCTCTTGCTACATTCATTTTCTCCAAATTTGTAGGGTAAACTACTTTTCTGGTTAGTTTCCTCACCGGCTCCATAATTGAAGATTTCTGAAGTTTGAAAAGACCTCTCAAATGATCGCCGGTCACGATAGCATTGTTTACAAAAAAGTCTCGTGACAAATGTTAGGATCGCACGTTTTTTATGACGTGACTGGGATCAAAACTTAGGAACAGAGACATATCTCATGCGTAATGCTTCCTCCACATAATGTTTCAAACATCGAAACATTTACCTGGGAATTGTCGGTCACAATTCTGATCACTCTGAAACCACACTCTTCAATAGCATTTAACACATCCAAGGTTAATTTTGCAAGTTTTGAGCCCGTAACGGATCAAGTGAAATAGAAAGACACCGGTATTCTGTAATATGTAGAGAGTCCCTTGAACAAAATGCAGAGTAGTTTATTGGCCAACCTATCTTCGATTCCAAGAGCGTCAATGTCAATGTCATTCAGTCCAATAAACATATCTAATTTCCTGTCATACATAAGTCTCGGCTTTATGAACATTTCATCTATTATAAGGGAACCAACCTTTTCATTATCGTTCACTACCGACAGTTTCCCTGCCAGTAATCGGGGTTTAGTTAGCGAAGTTATGCCCGTTTCCCCTTTTGAGTATCCAACATACGATTTCAACATTCTTGGATGAGGAAGATTCAAAATATCAAGTGTTCTGAGAAGCCGATAACCAGTTGGCGACCTTGAAGATAATAGGATACAAATTTTTAACTGTAGTATCCTGGTATTTACATTTCATTTTTCTAAAGCTCTGAAGTTGCTCTAACAAAAAGTTTGCTTTCATATTACCTCCCTCAGCTTCCTTCTGAATTTTAGAAACTCGACTTGCAAGATTTCCGGGAACCTTCTTTACCTTACTAAGTTCTGTTTCCAAGTCACAAATTTTTACGCGCAACTTCTTAATAATGGTCACATATTTTCTGTTTCTTCTGATCTCCTTCCTTAATTTCCTGGTAATGTATTTTGGTACTGTTGATTTTAGGACAGCAGAAAACTGTGTACCTACTGTTGTGGTGCCTACATTTATCAGGTCAGATTCTCCAGTATTATCAGGCACAGGAGAACCCGATTGTTCCACACATTTTCTCTTATTTCTTATATACTCATTTTCACTGTCCAGTTTTTCAAGCTGCCTTTTCTTGGGAGCTTTCCTACATTTTAAAGTGACTTGTTTGTGTTTGGGGAACTCTGTAAAAACTGAAGGGACTTTATTAGGCAGGAGTGTCTTTTTAGATATAGGCCTACTTATACTAAAGTCTTCTTCTCTGAAGAGTTTACTGCACACCCTCAATTTTTCTGTAGGAACCCAGAGAGATCCCGGTTTGTCTCCTCCGCGAGATATAGCAACAAGCCACCGTTCTTTTAAAGCACTATTCACTGGAAACTTGTGAAATGAAATTCCACTACCTTTAATTTCTCGTGAATGACAATAAGGAACACAGCAATAAACCATGATTTGAAACTGCGAGTGCTTATTATCACAAGAATACACACATTCATAACCAACTCAATACACACGTTTAAAGGCGCGAACCTGGTAAACAGGGGGCAAGAAAGCGATCCTAGCGGCCCGGCAATGAACTGCAGTGTGACCACTTCGATAGCATTTTACGGGCTCTATTTCCAGGCCTTGTATTATAACATAGGCAACGCTTTAGACACAGCTGCCCAAACGAACACATATATTTCACTGTTTCAGGAAGATCCACTAAGTGAAGACACTATCTCAGCTGGAAGGAAACTGCTTTCCTCAATTGCAGAGGCAAAGAAAGATGCTTGGATCAAACTTATGGAGGAAACAGACATGTCAAGGGATAGCCAAAAGGCTTGGAAGCTTCTCAAACGACTTAGCAACGATCCAACCAAGGGACCAGTCCATGCAAATGTTACGGCAAACCAAATTGCGAATCAGCTTGTCATCAATGGGAAAACAAATCACCCAATAAGGAAGATGGAACATAATATCCTAAAAAGCGAGGTAATGAAGTCCAGTAACCTATCCCGGCCATTTGAAATAACGGAATTACAGAAAGCGATTCAATGTACCAAAAATGGAAAAGCGGCAGGATTAGATGATATCACAATAGAACAAATACAACACTTCAGTTCAACCACACAGGCATGGCTTTTAAAATTCTTCAACAACTGCTTTACTTCCCTAAAAATTCCAAAAAATATGGAGAAAATCCAAGGTGATCGCATTTCTGAAACCTGGAAAGGAACCTTCGAACCCCAAAAATTTCAGACCAATCTCCTTACTCTGCCACCTATACAAAATAATGGAAAGAATGTTGCTCAATCGCTTAATGGGAGTAGTAGACCAAGTCCTAATCCCTCAGCAATGTGGCTTCCGTCCAGGAAAGAGTTGCACAGCACAGATTTTACATCTAACCCAGCACATCGAGGACGGGTTTGAAATGAAGAAGATTACTGGTGTGGCTTTTGTGGATCTCTCAGCTGCCTATGATACAGTAAATCACAGGATATTATTACACAAACTTCGTAGAATGATTGCAGACATCAAGGTAAGCAAGATGATAGCTACTGTACTCTCCTGGAAAATCGTCGCTTTTTTGTCAAATTCCAAGGACGCCGAAGCAGATGGAGGAATCAAAGGAATGGACTACCTCAAGGCAGTGTACTGGCTCCTATTCTTTTCAACATCTACACTAATGACCAGCCATTACCAGAAAATACTAAAAGCTTTATCTATGCCGATGACCTTGCACTTACTACTCAAACTGATACCTTTGATGAAGCAGAGATCTCTAACTGCTGCATTAGAAGAGCTAGGTACCTATTATGAGAAAAACCAACTCAAACCAAATCCAGCTAAGACTCAAATTTGTGCGTTCCATCTGCGGCATGCAAAGGCCTCTCAGAAACTCAAAGTACTATGGAAGGGGAACTTACTGGAAGACTGCTTTACACCAAAGTACCTGGGAGTTATGCTGGATCGCACATTAACATATAAGAAACATTGCCAAAACCTGAAACAAAAGATAGCTGCCAGAAACAACATTCTACGAAAGTTATCAGGAACAAGTTGGGGAACACAACCACAAACAATTAGAACATCAGCTCTAGCTCTATGCTATTCTGCAGGAGAATATGCCTCCCCGGTTTGGTACAGGTCAGCTCATACGAAGCAGGTCGACATCGCTTTAAACGAAAGCTGCAGGATCATTACTGGATGTTTGAAACCTACACCCATTGAGAAGGTCCAACTTTTAGCTGGTATTGCTCCCGGTGAGAGTCGTAGGGAGGTAGCAGCTAACAAAGAAAGGCTCCAGTCATCATCTTCAGAAGCACATCCTCTCTATGGATACCACCCAGCCACACAGAGACTAAAATCTAGAAAAAGTTTTCTCCGCACATCAGTTAACCTTGAGGGGAATGCAGAGAATGCTCGAGTCACAATGTGGAAAGAAAGAATCCACCACCTATCCAACTGGATAGAGCTGAAGGAAAGTCTTCCATGTGGACACCAGGAGAAGTGGACAGTATGGAAAGCCCTTAACAGACTCCGTACAGAAGTCGGCAGAACAAAAGTAAATTTGCGGAAGTGGGGCTTCTCAAGTGATTCATCACTTTGTGATTGCGGAGAGCAGCAGACAATCCAACATCTATGTCAGTGTGTTTTATGTCCTTCAATGTGCACTATGAAAGACTTGATTGCAGCCTCCCCCAACGCTATTGACGTCGCCCAATACTGGGCAAGCATCATCTAGCTCTCGAATATTGTTGCTCTATCTGTGATTGTATAATAGACTTGTACATTTGTATAGTAGGAATGTAGATATCTTGTTGTTTTTTGTTAAATATCTGTAAGTAAAGTTGATACTTCTGACACGAATAAAGAAAGAAAGAATTACTTAATTCTATTTCTTTGTTTACAACACTTCTACAGTTCAGCACTAAGATTTTTATGTCATCCCTACTTGACTTTCAGATCCCTGTATCCTTATCATTGCTCCCTAGACCACCCTGTTTCCCTGAATGTACCTCCCTATAACCTTCTAAACATTTTTTTCTTTTGCTATTTGCTTTGTCGCATCGACACAGATAGCTCTTATGGCGACGATGGGAGAGGACCGGCCTAGGAGTGGGAAGGAAGCGGCCGTGGCCTTAATTAAGGTATAGCCCCAGCATTTGCCTGGTGTTCAGACCCGCTATCTCTCAGATGCAAACTCACAGCTGTGCGACCCTAACCGCATGGCCAACTCGCCCGGTTAACCTAAACAAATTTCCTAACTTAAATGTAACACTAGAGTTTAAGTGAAGGCCATCTGAGTGCAGATCCCTATCTCCTGTCCACCCATTAGGATCTAGAAATCTCACTCCCAGTTTTCCACATACCCACTCTATATTCTTATTAAAATCCCCAATCACCCTCCAGTTAGTATCCCTCCTACACAATATTTCACCGACAACAATCTCCGCTTCCTTCACCTGTGCTGCATTTACCATATCCCACACATCCCCAATTATGTTGGTACTTATACCTGTTTGCCTTATGTTGTTGGTACCAATGTAAAACACTACCACCTTCTCCTTTCCCTCCTCCTTCTCTTCTACTTTCCTCAACATCTGCCTTAACCTAATTCCTGGATATTAAGTTTTGAAAGCAATTGCCATTACTCTCCAACTGACTTTGCTAGGCCTAACATTGGAGATTTTCTGTCAGGGTTATTTCCCTAAGCATTTAGCATTCCCATGCTACATCTGTACGACAGCAGCTTCATGTTGAATTTGTCATTTTTTTCATATAGGCTTCAACAAGCCCCCTAAGGCTGAACTCTGCCTATAGCCAGGGTTCTCCCTTAATTTGTCACGTTTAGTAATGCAATTATGTTATCATCATGCCATAATTAACTTCTAGTACTGTAATGTAAACTTCTGGGTTATAGTAAGTAAGGCATTTCGTGTATTTATACGTTGAAATTATGTATAGATGTGGTAAGAATCGGACAGCCATTTTCTGGGACATTTCAACTCAGCCTACTTGTGTACAAAGAGGGGCTGTAAGCTTGGATAAAACCATGGCCAAGAATATCTGAGTAAATACATTCAAGTTCAGGTATACCGAGGTGTAAAGCGGTTAGAAAAGTGTGAAGACCCCAAAATGGAGAGCTGTCAGCATGGATTTATCCAAGCAACTTGGTTATGAAAACGGAGTGACATGGAACAGAACAGAAATTTTGATTTGAGTCAAGCTGAAAAAGCGAATAACGAAGACATAAAAACGTAGGATGTGGGGTTATTGCTTATCAATTTCTTTTGAAGTTACAAAGTATGCCCAGCAGTGGGACATGTTTTGTGTTAAGTTACAATTAACGCCTGAGCATGAAGTGAGTAATTTTCATGAAGTTACAAATGTTCAACAACACTGCAGACAGCATTTCACAAGTATAGCTGAGAATTTGGGTGTAGAGGTCAAGTCAGATACATCCTGCTACTGTATGTGACTGAAGATGATATTACCTGTGACTGCATGACCGAGAGTTGAGCGGCCATTACTAAACCTAACAAATTAAGGGAGAACCACTGGCTATGAGCAGAGTTCACCCTTAGGGAACTTGTTCAAGCCTTTATGAAAAAAAAAAAAAAAAAAATGACAAATTCAACAGGAAGCTGCTGTCGTACAGATGTAACATGGGACTGCTAAATGCTTAGGGAGATAACCCTGACAGAAAATATTCTCTAATGTTAGGCGCAGCAAGTCAGTTGGAGAGTAACGACAATTGCTTTCAAAACTTAAAATGAGCCCCGGATGCAAACAGAGAATTCACAGTGGACAATAGCACCCACACACCCAGCCTAGGTATGATGGCTTACAGCCTGGTGTTAGGTCACATCTTGCAAGAGTGCAACAACCTAGGAGAAAACAATACACTTGAATACGGACAATCATTGTTCGGCTGGGAAATAGTTATTGGACATTGTGGAGAGAAAGAAAATAACAATTCTAGGCCTTCTTCTTCTTCTTCTTCGCTTTGCCTCATGACTGAGGCGTCGTGACTGTCATAATATTCAGCCATTTAGCCGATGAACCATACTCCGCCATTCTTCCCTAACTAAAGCTTTCAATGTGGTTACCTGAGAGAACTCTGTAGGGGGCCGTTCACCATGTCAAACCATCGTGTTGGTACTCATCCTCGTATGGTTTCCTGGACTTTACCCTCAACCAATCGACTTTTGAAGACTACTGTCTCGGCGCATTATATGTTTAAAGTAGCGTACGATCTGCTGGGAGACCTTACACGATAGACAAACTGTTATCTGAAGTTGGTTCAGGATTGATGTGTTCGTGCGATGAGCTGTACAAGGAATCCTCAACAATCTCCTCCAGCACCACATTTCAAAGCTTTCTATCCGTTCACGATCACGTTTGAGGATGGTCCACGTCTCTGCGCCATACAAGAAGACTGAGAAGACTAGAGATTCAACAAGCTTCTTTTTTGTATTGATAGTGATATTATCTTTCCAGATCTTCCACAGACCTTGCTACCTTTGCTATTTCAATTCTTCGCTTTATTTCATCTTTGGAACCACCAGAATTGGATAGTAAGAAGCCTAGATATACATACTGATGTAAAACTTCACAACCTCCAATCTGTTGGATATGTGGACTGTTGTTGTTCTTACGATCAACGATTATGACTTTGGTTTTCTCTGTCGATTTAGGCGTAATCCAATTTCTAGGCTTGCTTCCTCTACTCTCTTGATCAGCTCTGTCAACTCCTCTTCAGATGATGCTATCAAGATGGTGTCATCAGCAAATCCCAAGTTGTTGATCTTGCATTCCCCAATGGAAAATCCTTTGTCTCAGTCATCTAATGCAGTTCTCATTGCATATTCACCATAGAGACTGAAAAGTAACGGTGACAGGATACATCCCTGATGGACTCCAGCCCTCGTACAAAACTGCTGTGACTGTTTGTTTTGAATATTCACAGTGGCTGTATTTTCCTTATACAAAGACTTGAGGAGATCAATCAAATGGAGTGGTAAACCCATGTCATCCAAGATTTTTCAAAGATGGTTCCATTTGATGGTATCGAAGGCCTTTTGGTAGTCAATTAAGCACAGGTATACTGGAACACTGAATTCTCTTGCCTTTTCTATGATTTGTCTTAGGCTTAAGATCTGTTCGCGAGAGCCTTTTCCTTTCATGAATCCAGTCTGGACTTCAGGAATTTGATACTCTAGGAATGCCCAGAGTATCTTACGCAGTAAATGAAGCACAACTTAACTGGCATGTGAAATCAAAGCAATTAAGCGATAATTTCCACATTTTTTCCTCGATCCTTTCTTGTGGATTGGGACAAAGATTCATGGTACCCATCCCTTGGGCCAGCTCCTAGAATTCCACATTGCTTGGCAGATTCTCAACAGCATTTCAATTCCAGCATCGCCTGTAGCTTTCAAGACTTCTGCACTTATTCCATCAGGTCCACATGCTTTTCCAGTTTTCAGCATTTTCAAAGCCATTTCTACTTCATCTCAGAGGATGTTAGGTTCAGGATCTGACTGTTTGTCTAGCTTCACTTGGTCTTGTGCATTACATATTATTGTTCACTGTACAGATCCTGGCAGTACAATCTCCATGTTTCTAGAACATTCTCTATATCCACATCATCATCACCCTGTGAGTTCTGTACAATCCAGGAATATGGCTTGAAATCTCGAGTGATTATTCTAAATTTGTCAAAAAGATCATTGCTGTGGTTTTGATTTGCATGATCTTCAATCTCGGAATAAATGTTACTTTTTTTTTTTTTTTTTTTGCTAGTTACTTTACGTCGCACCGACACAGATAGGTCTTATGGCGACGATGGGACAGGAAAGGGCTAGGAGTGGGAAGGAAGTGGCCGTGGCCTTAATTAAGGTACAGCCCCAGCATTTGCCTGGTGTGATAAATGTTACTAAGGAAATTATTCTTATCTCTTCTACAAGAAGACTGAATCCTTCGATCAAGATCAAACATTTGCTCTCTTTTTTCTTTAGTGTTAATGCCAGATTTTTTAAAGCACCTTTCTTCTACAAGCTGGAGGGTCAAGTCAGAGATCCACTGTTGCCTTCTAGTATTTGATACTCTAGATTCATTCAAAGAGGACTCTATCCAGTTTTTAGTCAAATTCCATAGCCCTTCTGCAGTTGTTCCTGGATCCTGTAATATGGAGGCTTTTCGCGCCAATGATTCCTTGAATGACGACATTACTTGTGGTATCCTGTGTGATCCTTTAACTGGTGTTTAAGTTTATTCTTATTTCTTATTTCTGTTCTACGAAGCTGATGATCACTGCCACATACTGCACCAGGACAGGTTTTGGTGTCCATTACAGAAGACCTCCATCTTGAACTGATCAGGATTTTTTTTTTTTTCTATTTTGCTTTACGTCGCACCGACACAGATATTTCTTATTGCGACGATGGGATAGGAAAGGCCTAGGAATGGGAAGGAAGTGGCCGTGGCCTTAAGGTACAGCCCCAGCATTTGCCTGATGTGAAAATGGGGAACCACAGAAAACCATCTTCAGGGCTGCTGACAGTGGGGTTTGAACCCACTATCTCCCAATTACTGGATACTGGCCGCACTTAAGAGACTGCAGCTATCGAACTCGGTGATCAGGATGTAGTCAATCTGATTTTTATATTGATCATCAGGCAAAGTTCATGTGTACATGTGCCAGGTGTGATGCTTGAAGACTGTGTTAGTTATAGTGAACCTGTTTTGAATTGCAAACTCAAGAAGCCTGTTCCCCTGTTCATTTCTTTCTCCAATTTCATATCTTTCTATGATGTTCTGACATGCTCATCATGTTGTGTTGAACCAATTTTGGCACTGAAGTCTTCCATAACAATAGTTAGTTCTCTGCTTGGAATAGCTAAAACAGTAGCATCAAGATCTTGATAGAAGCGGTCGATTATTTCATCAGGCGCATCCGCTGTTGGGGCATAAACCTGAATGATGTTGATTGAAAGTGGCTTGCATTTGAGACTTAGTGTTATAATGCGATCATTAACAGGTTTATATCCTTTCACCAGGCCATTCAGTTTGTCGCTGATCACAATTGCAACCCCGTTCCTGCTTTTTTCATAATTTCCAGAAAAGTAGACCCAATGATAACCACTTCTAAAATGGCCATTGTTTTTCCAGCGAGTTTCATTTAGCCCAGCCACTCCTACCTTTCCGGCTCTTGTATTATCAGGAAAAGTTTTCCTGAAGCTAAAAGTCCTCTCACATTCCAAGTAGCCACACTCTGCTTTGTTCTGCCAGTCACAAATTTTGCATATGCAGCCTGGTTGCCTACATGCACATGCCCAGTAGCACATTTCACACTTTGCAGCCTGGAATCGCAAAAGCGCCGGTTGTCAGCCGGGTTGCATGATGAATTAGATCCATTTAAAGCAGATATCATGATAGTGTTCATGGGAATAATAGTGTAGTGAGGTCCCTCTCACTTCCAAACCGCAGTACCACGCCCAAAAAACCAGTCATTCTGGTGACGCTTGAGGCTCCCCGCTCTTGACCCATCTCAAGCATGAATTGCTCTGTGCGTCAAGTCGATACTGATAGCGCTGCTGCCCGACATCAGGTTTTCAGTGGATTCCAGTGGCATTTCCTCCACTGGGGGACCACCACCCTTCCTCAAGGAGCTCATTCGCTCGAAGCCGTTGGCTCCCTGAGGATGTCAGGTTATTTCTCGCTGCCTAACACTCGGCCTGAAGTCGCTGGCTGTACGGTCTACTCCATACTGTAGCAGAGCAAGACTCTGGCCAGTTTACCTGCCCTAAAGATGGCTGACTAAGTTAGGGCAGAAGGTGTAGATAAATAATTTAAAACTCTGTGGCCTAGGCAAAGCGTAAATGGAGGGTAGAGTCACCATCTGTTTCGTTTCTTCCAAGGTTATGTAAAATGGTCGACAATTAGGGCAGAATGATTGACGAGGGAAAGTAATAAATTGCCCATCTAACTGATGTTTACTATGGATTGATTGTAGAAATTCAATATGTCTGACACTTAGGGCACACAAATATAGAAAAAATATGATCTTAATAACACTTGTAACAGATCGTAGCCACAAGAAAACACTAACACATGGACAGCACATATAGATAGATCACAAATAGCTCCTAGAACCACAACTGAGGCAGTAGATCTTAATAAATTTATATATTTATCAGCACACCTACATCTGATCTTGATTCAAGGCAGTGTTAGACTAAATGGAAAGATAAAGGGAAGGAGTTGAGGAAGAACTATACCTTCTACTGGAATGGTAACAAGTGAGATGAGAAATGGAATAGGATTGATATTGGGAAAAGACTTAGATGTTATTATAGAGATCCAGCACATCAATGAGAGGATTATAAACATAACATTTCACCTAGGGAAAGGGAGCTGATACTAGTGCAAGTGTTTGCCTCCTGGACAGGTTGCCATCTAGATGAAAAGAACAAGTCTCTGGAAGACATAGAAGAGACCATCAATGATGAAAAGGCAATCATCATCATCATCATCATCATCATCAGGGACTGCAATGCACAGCTTGGAACAGACAGAAATGGCTATGGGAAGGTCATAGGACCACACGGCCATGGGAGGAGAAGTTCAGAAGGGGAATATCTCCGAGACTTCTGCATAAGAAACTGTTTGGTAGTAAACTCCTTTTTTTTTTTGGTTTTGCAACTTGCTTTACGTCGCACCAACACAGATAGGTCTTATGGCGACGATGGGACCGGAAGGAGCTAGGAGTGGGAAGGAAGCGGCCGTGGCCTTAATTAGGTACAGCCCCAGCATTCGCCTGGTGTGAAAATGGGAAACCACGGAAAACCATTGGTAGTAAACAAACCCAACTGATTCAAAAAAGTGTTAATCACAAGATTACCCAATACAGTTGACACCTAGTGCTGGTGTTAGGCATATTCAGGAGTCTGAGGTGACTAATGCTGCCCTGGGATCTTCTGTTTCATTGTCTGGACCTAGGACACCTGTAAGTCATTCTAATGATACATCTCTTTTGCATGTTGGTAACCGTACTAGTTTTCCTATGATTCCTGCTAATTCTGTTGAAGCTCAGTGTTTGCCTTCTATTCCTAATCAACCCGGGTCTGATTCAATGGTGCATAACCACCCATCTGTCCTAGCGCCACCCGTATCGAGTTGCATAACCTCTACACAACCAGTTAATGCCCAAATGGTCTCTCAGATTAGTGAGAAACTTTCTCAAATTAGGTTGTCTGCGCCCGTAACATTGCAGGATAACGTTAATCCTAACCTATCCTGTACTCTGTCCTTTTCACAAGGGCACCCGAATCAAAGGCACGAGGCCTTGCTAAACCCTCTGGACTATTCTAAGCCTTCCCAAGCACCCCCTACACCTGTCTTCCCCCAGATTTTCTCCAGTCTGCCTCACCCGTTGACCACTGTGTTTAAAGGTATCTCGAAATTTTCAGTTAACTCCATTGATGAAGTTATTTCCTTCCTTCGCTTTCTAACCGAATTCAAGGATCAGGCAATAGTGCATAATCTCAGTAACGACAACGTATTTCAAATTCTATACCCACATGTCTCTGGAGCTCTTTCTGAGCACATTGTCAGGGCCATTACTGAAAGATGGTCAGTAGATCAATTTCATGCCCATGTTCTTGAATATTTCATTTCTGCTCGTGCCTTGTCTGCATTAGTGCAGAAGCACTATTTTAGAGTACAACATTTTAATGAGTCACTATCTGAGTATGTTCAAGACATTAAGCTCCAAGCTAAAATTTTCCGGCTCCACTATTCAGAGGCTCAGATGGTTGCCAACATAGTTGAAGGTCTTGCCCCGAACTATAGATCATATCTGGCTCTTTCACCCCGACCTGCAACATTCGCCCAGTTGGAAGCAATTACAGTATCCGCCGAAGGCATTCGATATGCTGACCAGCTACGCCTGGCATTAGCCCCACCTCCTATAACCGTACCCCCTACTCAGGATTCTAAAACCACCCCGTCATCTGTTTCCAACGTGTGTAATCCCCGTTCACGTTTCAATTGTGGCTCCACGGCTCATCTCAGGCGGGATTGTCCCAAGGCCGGGACATTAGGCAATAGGAAACCTGCGATGGGTGGAGGCTCTTCTACCAATACTTCTTGCCGTAACTGTGGATCAACTAGGCATTTCTCTAGGCAGTGCCCACGTAACACTTCTGGCTCTGGACCCCCAGGCCGTAGTAGTGCTAGATGACTAACCGCCTGTTCTGATGACAAATCCCAAAGCATGGCTTCTTGTCTTGTCAATCATGACTGTACCTTGGTTGATTTACTTTATTCTGAGGCTAATGATTGCTCCCAGTCTGACTCTGGTCTTCATTTCTTACAATCTTGTGGGATTTCTGCCATACCTTCTTGTAAACTACCATATTTATGCACAGAGGTAAATAATGAACCTGTCTGTGCGTTGCTAGACTCTGGGAGTAGTGTCACCTTGATGAGTGAGACCTGGTATGATTCTATGAAAACTGTTTGCAAGCTACCTACATTACAACCCGTGTCCTTAACCTGCCATACTGCTAATTACAATTCATTGAATATTGTAGGGTCCCTAGAGGTCAAGATTAGAGTCCGTGATTTCACCTGGAAAATGCCAGTGCTAGTGGCAAAATATTTGTCCTGCCAATTCATATTGGGTGCAAATTTTATTGCAAAAACAGGCATGATTTTGGACCTCCAGTTCAACAGATTCCATTTCAAATTTTGTGCAAGAACGTTTGAGCTGTGTGATCGCTCCCCTATTCTGCCTTGCCATGTTAACGCTGTTCCCGAAGATTCTGATGAACCCAAGGCTTTTGATTTTAATCACTTACCTGAAGAGCAGGCCAACCAACTTAGGAAACTCTGCGATAAGTTCCCTGATGTCTTCATCGACAGGTTAGGCGTCACCAATGTATTAGAATACAAAATTGAGATTACAGATAACATACCTGTTCGCTCTCCTCCGTACCGGTTGTCACCTCCCAAAATGAAAGCCCTGAAGGCTATTATTGATCAAATGATCCCTGACGGAGTGATACGCCCGTCCAAGTCAGCCTATTCTTCTCCCATGTTTCTGGTCCCTAAACCACAAGGTGGTTATCGGCCTGTAGTGGACTATCAGATGTTGAACTGTAAGGTAGTCCTCCAATCTGTCCCACTTCCTGATTTGCACTCTTGTTTTTCTTGGTTTGCCAATGCAAAAATTTTCACCACTTTCGATTTAAATCAGGCTTATTACCAGATACCCCTTGCCAAAGAATCCAAGCATCTCACTGCATTTGCAACCGATTGGAACCTATATGAATTCGAACGCGTCCCTTTTGGCCTAGCAACTGGAGCGGCTGTCCTTACACGGTTACTAGATTATGTCTTATCGGACATTAAGTTCAAGTTTGTTTATAATTACCTTGACGATCTCGTAATTTTTAGTGAAACCTTCGAGGAACACCTACTCCATCCCAAGGAAGTGCTTGAAAGACTGCGTAAAGCAGGTCTAACCCTCAAGGCATCCAAGGTTTCCTTCGCACAACCCCAGATGTCCTTCTTAGGACATATCGTGTCGGGGAGGGGTGTCTCAATCGATCAGTCTCGTACTGCTGCCATCCAGAATTTCCCCCCTCCAAAGGACGTCAAGGCTGTAGCCAGATTCATTGGCATGGTGAATTTCTTTCGCAAGTTTATTCCTAATTTTGCTGAACGTGCAGCTCCATTGAACGATTTGAGAAGAAAGGACGCCAAATTTGTGTGGGGTGATGCCCAACGTGAAGCCTTCATGGACTTGAAATCTGCCTTATGTAATGCCCCTGTACTGGCTATGCCAGACTTTTCTAAACGCTTCATCCTTCAGACTGACGCCTCTTCCTCAGGCATATCCGGAGTTCTTCTACAGGAATTTCAAGAAGGGCGTCGTCCTATTTCTTATGCTTCCCGTGCCCTGAATCCTGCTGAGCGCAATTATTCCATTTATGAGCTGGAAGCCCTGGCTGTTGTCTTCTCCTTAGAACGCTTCAGAATGTACCTGGAACATCTCCCTTTCGATCTGGAAACTGACAATCAGGCGTTGAGTTGGGTACTGGCCAAGCCGCGAAAGACCGGTCGTCTAGCACGATGGGCAGTGCGCATCTCAGCCTTCCAATTTCAAGCCCGCCACATTCGTGGCACAGAAAACGTTGTGGCTGATGGCCTCAGCAGGATGTTCCATCCAGACAGCTCTGACCCTCAATCCGAGCCAGTTGACTCATCTCCCGAACAAGTATCAGCTTTTGTCAATGTAGTTCTCGCTGACTCTCCCTTCCTTTTCAAGGATATTGCCAAACATCAAGAGGATGATCCTAAGTTAAAAGCCATTGTCGACAGGATTAAATCCGGTGAGCATGTTAAGCCCTATATTCTTAAGAATGGTGTCTTGTATTGTCCTGCTCGTGGTCGGAGAGACCCCAAAATTGTAGTCCCAACTAACCTGGTCCCGGCTCTCTGCAAATACTTTCATGAATCCCCAGTGGGCGGTCATCTGGGCGTTTTCAAAACAAGAGAAAAAATCCGTAACCACTTTATTTGGAAATCCATGGATAGTGAGATCCGTACCCTTGTCAAGTCCTGTAAGATTTGCAACATCAGTAAACCTGCCCCGAATACTCGTCTAGGTCTCTTGTCTTCTGAGCAAGCTTCTCGCCCCATGGAAAGACTGTTCATAGACTATATTGGGCCTTTCCCGAGATCTCGGAATGGTCATCGTTTCATACTCGTGTGTGTTGACGCCTTTTCGCGTTTCACGTGGCTGTTCCCCACTCGGATGGCTAACGCCAACACTACCATCTCGTGCTTGAAACAGATATTCGCCTCGTTTGGACCCTGTCAATTCTTGGTAAGTGATAACGCAAGAGCCTTTACTTCGGCCCAGTTCCGGAATTTCTGTTTTGATCTATCCATTGCTCATGTAACCACTACCCCGTATTACCCGAAGCCCAATTATGCTGAGAGAGTGAATCGTAACCTGCGATCTGCCCTAATCGCTTATCACTCCTCAGATCACTCCAAGTGGGGTTCTTCATTGAATTGGTTGTCATTTGCATTTAACACTGCTGTCCATGAAAGCCACAAGCAAACCCCTGCTTCGTTGATGTTGGCTTTTACTCCAAATTCTCCTCTATCTAACCTATGGTCAATTAATGATCTTCTGCCCGACGATGCCAGCCCAGAAAAGATCCGAGCTAATTGGCACCGTGCACGAAAGAACTTGAAGGTTTATTACGCTAAGGTCCAGCGTAATTACAACCACGGGCGAAGACCGCACGATCTCTCGGTGGGTGACCAGGTGTTTATTAAAACACATCCCGTCAGTAGTGCTGCGGACCATGTTATCAGTAAGTTGGCCCCCAGATTTCGAGGTCCCTGCACCATCTTAAAGTTCCTCACCCCGGTGACATTATTGGTGAGCGATCCCGAAAGGAAAAGGATCAGCAGAGTACATCTCTCCCAGATCAAGGTACCTTAAGTCTGGTAGGGAAGGGCAAATACCATTGTTGGTGACCTTGTAGATTTAGTTGTAAGTTATTTGTAAGAATTTACTTATAATATAATTTTATGGTGAGGTTATTTATAAGGTTTTAGTTGTAAGATAATAAGTTTCATTGTAAGTTAGTTGTAAGTAATTGTGTAAGTGAATACTTTAGGTATCCTCTAGTGTAATCGATTTAGTATTATAAGTTAGATAAGTTTTAGTTTAGGGTCACTACTTGGAATTTTTTTCTTTTTACGGTCAGGTTTAGGGCACCCTCCTGTAGTTTCTTTTCACCCCCACCATAATCTTGTCATGTGAATTGTAGATAGCAGTGCTTGCCCCGGGGCTAGTGCCTTAATATCCCTGTGTGCAAGGGAGAATCCCTCCTGCATATTCATTAAGCCACCCATGGGGTGACCACGAGATATTGAGCCTAGCAGCAAACTTTTACCCCAAGTATTCCCCTGTCTGCTGCGGTTTGTGTGTGTTACAGCGGCTGCAGTGACCAGATTCTTCAGGCAGCAACCTGAAGTGCCAAATTGGGAGGCACACTGTGTGCCTTGGGCGTCACCATCCGGCACCAATATCCTGCGGGGAACGTCCTATTGGTGGCAGGCAGACTGGACGGTGTCTCACCCCGGCTTATTTGGTGCAAGAGACCACTGAACTGCATCTCGTCTAGGTGTCGGGTTTGGACTGACATTGAATGAAGGCTGGCGGCAAACGACCGTGTCGGCAGCCGCATCATCAGCAAGAACCTGTGGCCTAGCTGTGCTGTGACCGTTGTGGGAAAGTAGTGCAAAAGTGTTAGCAACAAGTGAGGAGTTTTTGTATTTCTAGAATTTGGAAGAAAGTATGGTGTACATGATTTGGTGGACAGACTACAAATTGTCTAATCATCTGCGAAAGAAGGCATTTTGAAGTGCAATGTGACAATCCATGTGGATTTTGTGATATTTATTCAAGAGGTGGATCTATATTATTTTTGAAAATTATATGACAGTTTGTGTTGGTTGGTTATCGCAAAGGTTACTTCAAGAAATCGTGTGTGTTAAAGTAATGTACCTTTACTATTGGTACTGTGTGAAAACGTTCTATCGCTTGCTCCCCAGTGATGTTATATTATTGGTCGAGCAGGGCTCGACTTTCGGGGGGAGGAAGATGTTACAAGTGAAATATGTAATGCGAGCGGAATGTATTTTTTTTTAAGTCTTTGTTTGTAAAATGCAATATGATGTTTCATTTTTATTGACCTAACCTGTACTGTATAATGTAACATAGGCATTTGTAAATAGTAGAATTCTGTCTATAGTTCCTGGAAAGATCTAGAGAGTTACATAACTTTTGTACAGGGTGTGTTACTTTGTTGGTATGTGTTCTAGAAAGCGTGTTCTGTCTATTCTGGAAAAATACGACTTTCGCGATCATGCGTATTCTAGAATGTTAGTCAAAGTTCTCGATCGAAAGTAAGGTTGCGATTGGTGAGTCTAGGTGGCGATAGGGAACACGTGCACGCTGATTGGTTGCCTCCAAGGCCAGTAATTCCTATATATAGTGAGCGAGGCAGTGTTCGAATGAATTCGGTATCCTGATATCTATGATATAGATGTTGATTCCCATAGGGAATCTGAAATATTTGTCCTGAATGAGCAAATTTATAATACCAATATAAATGGTCCGTTATTGGACATTATAAATTTTCCAGCTAGCTCATTCTTGGTTGCCAGCGTCTCGCCCTCGTGTGCCAGGGCGGGCTCATCAGTTGGCACCCAGCACACCCACCAATACGCTGGCTAGTGCACACCGTGGAGGCCACTGCGTAGGCCAACTGGAGCCACCGGCAGTGCCAATGCACTAAGAGACTTTGTCTCATCACTAAAAATTGATGCCTGCTTGGCCATCAGATGATATAGATGTTGATTCCCATAGGGAATCTGAAATACTTGTCCTGAATGAGCAAATTTATAATACCAATATAAATGGTCCGTTATTGGACATTATAAATTTTCCAGCTAGCTCATTCTTGGTTGCCAGCGTCTCGCCCTCGTGTGCCAGGGCGGGCTCATCAGTTGGCACCCAGCACACCCACCAATACGCTGCCTAGTGCACACCGTGGAGGCCACTGCGTAGGCCAACTGGAGCCACCGGCAGTGCCAATGCACTAAGAGACTTTGTCTCATCACTAAAAATTGATGCCTGCTTGGCCATCAGATGATATAGATGTTGATTCCCATAGGGAATCTGAAATATTTGTCCTGAGTGAGCAAATTTATAATACCAATATAAATGGTGCGTTATTGGACATTATAAATTTTCCAGCTAGCTCATTCTTCGAGGGGCGAGACGCTGGCAACCAAGAATGAGCTAGCTGGAAAATTTATAATGTCCAATAACGCACCATTTATATTGGTATTATAAATTTGTTCATTCAGGACAAATATTTCAGATTCCCTATGGGAATCAACATCTATATCATCTGATGGCCAAGCAGGCATCAATTTTTAGTGATGAAACAAAGTCTCCTAGTGCATTGGCACTGCCGGTGGCTCCAGTTGGCCTACGCAGTGGCCTCCACGGTGTGCACTAGCCAGCGTATTGGTGGGTGTGCTGGGTGCCAACTGATGAGCCCGCCCTGGCACACGAGGGCGATACGCTGGCAACCAAGAATGAGCTAGTTGGAAAATTTATAATGTCCAATAACGGACCATTTATATTGGTATTGTACCATTTCATTGCCCGATTTGCGTCATGATCGGGAGTTACATCCCTAATACTTGCCATGAATCGCGATAAAAATGACGGAGGTTACATAATGAAAGAGTATATTCTAGAGAGAAAATGCAGATATAACCAGTGAAGTAGGTCGTGAGTTGATATTGCGGCGATCGGACCTTAGCAATCCAAATCGCCGTGATAAAAGAATCAGATTGTTGTCCCGAGTAAAAAAAAAGACGACACTTTAAAAAAATATCGTATTGATCATCGGAACGAAATTGTGAGCAAGAATTGGTATTCAAGAAAAGAAGAGGTTGAATTCAGAGAAGAAAACTGCTAATACTATAATTAAGGCGGTATATAAACTATAAATACAAATTAAAAGCATCGGGCGTGAAAGCAGTGAAAGAAAAAAGAAGATATCGCCCATAATATTTGCCAATACAAACGCATAGCCGAAATCTTAAAGAAGATTTAGAGATCGGCAGCTTATTCTTTAAGCTAGCGACAAACAAGAAATACCTAAAGTATTGCGCTAAATATTGCATCTTAACGAATAACTTACTAGATAGCTAAAATATATATTCAAAATTATTTATTCCCTGTTTGGAGAATGCACCTAATGCTAGCCTTCGTTATGTTTCAACCGCACGGAATCGACGGAGATACGATGGCTGAGTAAACCAGAAAAATGGGATCACAATCCGGTGGGAGCCCTTGCCAGCCGTCATCACCCACACCCGAGGCCAGTCACCAGTAACCAACGATGACGTAAACCGCAACTCGAGTCGGGAGCCAAGGGAGATCCAGAATGAAGACCATCCCAGTCGAATAACGAAAGCAAGATAAGTCAAGTTCCTTATATTTAAATTTTCGTAGTTAAAATTACTTATATTTGGATGAACGATAGTAAATATTTAATTTAATATATGATGGTAGTATGGTCAATGTTTAATTCTTCAAGATAAAAGTTCTATGTGTAGGGTCATAAAAAAGGGAATCCTTATAGCTTATTTAAGATATGGACTTAGGTAGTCTTTGACGTTTCAAATCTATAATCAATGAGTAGGAGTGCTTGTTTATTTTGTGTGAAGCTTTGGAAAACCGACATTATCAATGTGATTCTCAAGATTCATGCCTTTCATTGGGTAATTCAACTCCAGTGCAATGCAGAATGGTATTAGACCGTCTTCTAGATTAATAGAACTTAATTTGACGATAACTTGACACCAAAAGTAAGTAAGTAGAACCTGAAATATTAACACTCGCGTTATTTTTGCTGAGAATATGTGATTGCTTGTGTTACGGAATACCGTAAACCCATGATAGGTGATGAGATTATGTGAATGGATTATACGTATACTGCACTATAGTTAAAGCAACGAATGATTTTGTTAGGTGGAACCGTTGTTATGATCGATAATCTTAAGAGATTATAGGCTAAAATAATGGAGATAGGGAAGTGTAAGTAATGAGGAATTGTTATTGACAGAATGCGTATTCAGTGAAATACGACTAGATTTGTGCAGTTGGTAATATTTAAGCAACATAACGCTAATATTACGTTATAGTTGATGTTTTCGTCATGTGAATTACGTAGCAGTATACGAAGTCGGGTTATGTGGTACATGCATACGATGGTAAGAGGTTAATGAACTTACAGGCTACTTATGGTATACGGTCATCAAAAATTATATCCTAAAATAAGGCATTCGCGATTGAAAGTTAACATTTTTGTTTTGTGAAGAATCTCACATAATAAGCTAAGTTGAATTTCTGTCAAACGCATGTTTGGAGGGAGGAAACGTCTTCATGACTAAAATGACTACTGCTTGTGGACAGGTAAATTTCCGATACCATTTTCTGTTTTAATTTCGCGGAAAGATGTTTATTTACGAATGGAAGTATTGCATTCCTAGATGTTTGATTAGCTTGTTTGCACATGTATGTTATGATAGGCTACTCCTATTTATTTTCAGATGGTTTTATGACCAAGTTAGTTTACCTAGTAAAAAGAATATTTTATTTTCGGTTTTATTTGAGTCGATATATAGCTGTATGGTAATTTTTGAACCATATTTATGGAACTTACTTATGTTGTTTTCGTTATTACACAATGAAGACTTGAGAAAACAAAGAAAGCAAAGATCATACATATGAAATTTTTAGGGATATTCAATGAAATTCAAATTATATTTTAATGATGTCTAGTTGATATTTGAGTGGTACTTAGTTAATATTCTTGATATTTCGACATTATGTCACCTATATTTCAAGGTACTTCAGTCATTTCGATGACTTTTCAATAATTTTTAAGGAATATCTAAGCATTATTTCGCCGATATTCCAAGGTGCTTGTCATTTCGATGACTTTTCAATAATTTTTAAGGAATATCTAAGCATTATTTCGCCGATATTCCAAGGTGCTTCAGTCATTTCGATGACTTTTCAACAATTTTTAAGGAATATCTAAGCATTATTTCGCCGATATTCCAAGGTGCTTCAGTCATTTCGATGACTTTTCAACAATTTTTAAGGAATATCTAAGCATTATTTCGCCGATATTCCAAGGTGCTTCAGTCATTTCGATGACTTTTCAACAAATTTTAAGGAATATCTAAACATTATTTCGCTGATATTCCAAGGTGCTTCAGTCATGTCAATGACTTTTCAACAAATTTTAAGGAATATCTAAACATTATTTCGCCGATATTCCAAGGTGCTTCAGTCATTTCGATGACTTTTCAATAATTTTTAAGCAATATTTAAACATTATTTCGCCGATATTCCAAGGTGCTTCAGTCATGTCAGTGACTTTTCATCAATTTTTAAGGAATATTTAAACATTATTTCGCCGATATTCCAAGGTGCTTCAGTCATGTCAATGACTTTTCAATAATTTTTTAAGGAATATTTAAACATTATTTCGCCGATATTCCAAGGTGCTTCAGTCATTTCGATGACTTTTCAACAATTTTTTAGGAATATTTAAACATTATTTCGCCGATATTCCAAGGTGCTTCAGTCATGTCAATGACTTTTCATCAATTTTTAAGGAATATTTAAACATTATTTCGCCGATATTCCAAGGTGCTTCAGTCATGTCAATGACTTTTCAATAATTTTTTAAGGAATATCTAAACATTATTTCGCCGATATTCCAAGGTGCTTCAGTCATTTCGATGACTTCTCAATAATTTTTAAGGAATATCTAAATATTATTTCACCGATATTCCAAGGTATTTCAACCACTCCAACGACATCTCGACAATGTTTAGGGGATATTTTATAAGGTTTCAATAATATTTCGACGAATTATTAATATTTCAAAAATATTGAAACGAGATTGTAATATTAATGTCGACGATTTTTCTTTATATGATAAGAAAATATTGAATTGTATTTCAATTTGGAATTGGAATTTCTAAGAGTGTAAATGAATATGTAATTGTAATTATACTTCATTCCAAGTACAACGAACTTTCAATAAAATAGGAGATAAGGATTTCAACCGGAATTCTTGTTATTTATTCAGTTCAATATCGGAAGAGATATTAGATGGAGTACTTATAAATAATCAATAGATAAAGTCAAAGATGTATTTTATTGTTGGCTACAATTAATTGGAATTGGTTTTGCGGACGGATTTGGGGAAAAGGCTGTGCATTTCTCAGTTGAGTCCACGATAAAATAAGGTTAATTGAAATGAGTATCCCTGAAAGGTATTGTGCAGCAAACGAATATATGATTTGAGAACAAAATAGGGTTCTCATGTGTTATTCACCGAAATAAGCCAATATCGGTGTAGATAAATGAATGCACGTTGGATGGGATGGAATATACAAATGATTTTTTTTTTTGCAGATACAGATGATTGTAATATGATTTGGTCGCAGACCTAAGTTGATGTAATTATTTTATTCTTACCTGCGTGTCGTCCTGAATTTTTAGGAGATGATTATATTTATTTGTCCATCCAACATTTTATATCAGATTATTAGCCGGAGTATTTGAGGCAGTGAGGGAAAAGGCACAATACGAATAATGTACCCCGTATGGTGCAGTATTATAAATTTGCTCATTCAGGACAAATATTTCAGATTCCCTATGGGAATCAACATCTATATCATCTGATGGCCAAGAAGGCATCAATTTTTAGTGATGAGACAAAGTCTCTTAGTGCATTGGCACTGCCTATGGCTCCAGTTGGCCTACGCAGTGGCCTCCACGGTGTGCACTAGCCAGCGCATTGGTGGGTGTGCTGGGTGCCAACTGATGAGCCCGCCCTGGCACATGAGGGCGAGACGCTGGCAACCAAGAATGAGCTAGCTGGAAAATTTATAATGTCCAATAACGGACCATTTATATTGGTATTATCCTGATATCTGTCGGTCTTGGTCTACCCGTCTGTGAGCAGCCTATCTGGTTGACGTCCCCCGGTTTTCGGGATGGCACTCTCCTCGGGTGAGCACTCTTGAATTCCGTTCCTGCTAAAATTTCCGTAATGTTCCGATTTGCTTTTCATACAGGAGTCTGCCCTAACCTCGCCTAGATTCACCAAATTAGCTACTTATGACACCTTAGTTTTTCAGCTAGACTTACCTGTTCGTTTCCGAGGCATTCCCGTTTTGTTTCACTAAAATATGTATATTGTAGTTTAATAGTATTTCCCTTGGGGTTTGCCTCTGATAGTTCTGTATCACTTTAGGTACGCTAGATTTTGGATAACCTGTAAATTGCATTGTACTACTGCATTGGTAACTAGATGTACAGTTCATTTGTAATTTGAATTTACAGTGCTACGAATAACCTATGTATATCACTGAACTTATAGCTCATAACTTGGAATGTATATGTACAATTATCTTGTAAATAATATTTTAAAAACTAAGGATCACGGTGATTCATTTCGGAATCCGCTATCTAAGCCATGTCCATGCCTTTGGTAGGTTCCCAGCCCTTCCATCTTCCCGTTTTGTCGTTCACTAGTTGGCCCTACTGATAGTTACGTACTTGTTTTCCTGGCCAGGAAGGGAGAGGACATCAGAGAGGTACTGACGAATCATTTTGATCACTTACTGAACATGACAGAAGCAGATCAGAGAACAAAAGCAGCAGCATTGTGTAACCTCAACGTACACAAAGGAACCTTCCATTATATGTGCAGAAACAGAAGCAGCCTTTTAAGAAGATGCTGCAAAGGAAATCCCCATGAATTGATAAAGTCAACACGAACATGATTAAAGCAGCAGGAGTCACTGAGTATATAGGGTGCTCAATGCTGTGTGGAAGGATGACAAGATACCTGCTAGTAGACATGATGTCGGCTTTGGGCTTGCACAGTGTCAAGAAAACAAGGATGAGATTTTCTTCTGAAGATATAGCTGTTGATTCCCATAGGGAACCTAATATATTTGTTCCGAATCAGGTTCCCTATGGGAACTAACTTCTATTCATCTAATGGCCAAGCAGGTATCAATTTTTGGTAATGAGAAAGTCCCTCACAGTGCGTTGGCACTGCCGGTGGCTCCAAGTAGCCTACGTAGTGGCCTCCATGGTATGTCTTGGTGGGTGTGCTGAGTACCAACTGATGAGCCCAACTTAGCACACGGGGGCGAAATGCTGGCAACCAGGAATGAGTTAGCTGGAAAATTTATAATGTCCAATAACGGACCATTTGTATTTCCTTCTGAAGACGCGGAGCAAAGTTCTCTGTGAAATGTAAAAAGTTTCACCTTGCTTTCTTGACGCGGCATAAGCCCAAAAGCCCATATCATATGTACAAGTACGGGCCGTGAAAGCATCAATGTTAACATGAGATACATGCTGATTGGAGCAAGGGTGTCATTATCCCCATGTAAGAAAGGAAATCTTAAAAAATGCCGCAACAACCGGGGAATGATGCTTCTTTCTCATGGGCTTCAGATTCTTGAGAAGATCTTAGAGAGGAGATTGTGAGTAATCTTAGAGCCACAGTCAGAATAGGTCCACAATGGACCTAATTTCAGTGGGCATATAATAATGGAGAAATACTGCAAGGAAAGCAAAGAGCAGTTCATGGTTTTCCTGGATACTAAGAAAGCATATGACAGCATTGGAAGAAGGAAGATACAGTAATGCCTGAAAAAGAGGAATGCATTAGAGGGATTGTTGGGGAAAGTTCAGTTGCTGTATGAGCACTGTACAAGCTGCGTGCGATTTGGTGACGAACTTTCATCCTGGTTCTTGACCAAAAGCGGAGTCCAGCAAGGCAGTGCACTATCCCCATTACTGTCTATCGCCATCATGGATGTATAATTTAGAAAATCAAGAAAACCTCTGGTAAACTAAATGCACTGGCTCTCGCAGATGACTTCATCATATGGGGAGAAACTGAGGAACAAAGTACAGTTGAGACTCAATGAATGGAAGATTAAGTTCCAGGAATTCAATCTCAAGATAAGCAAAGCCAAAACAGTAGTGATGGCAATAAACAGAGAGGGACGACCAGCGAACATCATGCTAAGAGACCATCCACTGGAAACATACCTTGGCAGTGTAATTCCTGAAGACAAACTAGTCACAAAGGAGGTGGCGAATAGAGTGCACGAATGCTTTAACATTTACCAGCAAGTAAGAACACTCCTCTGGGACCCCAAACTACCAACAAAATCAAAGCTGGCGACGTTCAATCAATACTTCATACCGATCTTAAACCTATGGTATTGAAATTTGCATCCTCAATGACTCATCAAGGTTACAGGCATCTGAGATGAAGTTTCTGAGGTCTACAATTCAAAACTGGTCAAGTTAAGGGATGACAGTTAGAAAGGAAGCTGGGATTGAGACAGCATTGTTAGATCAGGTAAGCATATTCATATCAAGATGGTTTGGGCACGTAATGAGAATGGAGCCAACAAGGAGTTAACTTAGAGAGGCATGTGGCAGGAAAATTGATGGTGGGAAGACAAGAACCCACTGGATGGACATTGTAAAGATGGACCTTGCAGATCAGAGAAGGACACTGGAGGATGTCATTAACAACAGAATGTATCTCAATAATATAGAGAGGAAGAGGCTTGCCAATAGTACCTGGGAAACTGGAACTGTAGAATAATGTTGATTACATTTCCATATCCAGCATCACAATTAAACTATGCCCTAGTATTCTGCTACATATAGAGCTTTGTAATTGGCTGAAGGGAGATGATCATTCTCTGCTCAGATTCCCCCAGGCTAGATGTTCATCATTTTGTTCTAATCCACTTCAGCAGAGTGAGTCTTCTTTAAGGTACTGCCACGTAACAAGGTTCATTTTAAATCTCTATACCCCTGTATGCAGTTGGTTTAGAGATTTCCAAATAATGAATGGTAGTTGGAAACTGGCAGAGGTTCCTCTCTTGGTTTCAACAGTAGATGAGGCACTTACAGTCTCCACAGCTCCAATCAATGAATTCCAGGTGTAACAGTTGGTGGTTGTGTTGACTGAATAAAGCTTTTCTCTGACCTTAGTCTGATTGGTTGAGTGGTAATACCATATAAGCAAATACTGAACAAACTTACACGTTTATAAATAATTTTTTTTATTTATTTCAACCAGCTCATTAATTACAAACAGTTTACACAGCCCTCCGAGATTTACATATTCAATTATTTGTTACAAAACTTTACATTTATTTTTACATTATTTGATACAAAATTTGAGTATTTACAAAGAATATACATGCTACTTAGCCAAAATGTTGAACATAAATGTGATATATTCTCAATCTGATCAGTGAGAGAGGTAAACGAATAACAGAGCACACTTGGAAAGATGACTCATTAATGAAATATCACAGGTTATAAAACTGCTTTATACAGAGAAAATCCATGGATAAATTTACAGAAATTTCAATAACTTCTGAATGCCACCTGATAATGTTGGAATTTGAACTCTCTTTTTAGCCCAACAGCCAATCTGACTGCATGACACAGTCAGCTTTCATACTGGCAGTTCTATAAGGAAATCAATGTTCAATTAAATTTTAATGCCTCAAAAATTATGATTTTAAGGTTTTTTGATTTCTAATGTATTTCTTAATAAAAACAGTCCACAAATATTGTTAATTATGGATGTTTCTTTCACATTCAAACAATGATAGCAGAAAACAGGAAAATTCACCTTAAAGAACCATGATCCCTTTGAGAAACATCAAATTGCACAGGTCAAGACCATACTATTTTGGGTTAGTATAAAACTGAACAATAAATACTTCTAATCTAAACAGCGTGCAGATCCATAGCTAAAGGGTTAGCATGCTGGCCTTTGGTCACAGGGGTGTCGGGTTCGATGCCCGGGAGGGTTGCGAATTTTAATAATTCGTTAAATCCCCTGGCATGGGGGCTGGGTGTATGTGTCATATTCGTCATTTCATCCTCATCACGATGCGCAGGTCGCCTATGTGCGTAAAATAAAATGACCTGCATCTGGCGAGCTAAACTTGTCCTCGGACACTGCCGGCACTAAAAGCCATATGCCATTTCATTTACCTAAAAAGTCCACATTGCGGCCATGATCGTTAAGGCAATTATCTGACACCAAGGTAAGCTGGTTTGAGTCCAGTTGGTCAAAAAAAGAATTCACCAACAGAATGCTGGCCAGCAGGGTAGGAGAGGTGGTGGTACACAATTTCCAATCACTAGATCGCGTGCCAAAAGCCTGGATTAAATTCCAAACCTCTCTGCACTGTTCATATGGAGTGAGGGCATATGACACTGTTAATGGTGATTTGTCCATCAGATGGGGATGTAAAGCTCTGAGCAAACCCCTAAGTATTATTCAATAGGAGTAGGCCACATGCCGACACTGGGTTTTACTCTATCCCTACATTCATCATCACCACCACCACCACCACCACCACCACCTCCACCATACCACATCAAGAAGCACTGGTTGCCCATGGGCATCAAACAGAAAAACCTGCACCAGACGAGTCAAACAAGTCCTCAGACATTCCTGGCACCAAAAGCCATAAAATAAGTAAGTCAGCCTAAAAATATTACGATAACTGTTAAAAGGATTATAATTAATAGTAAAGTGAGGTACAAAATTATTGATATTAAGACAGTGTAATTTAGAATGATTTTCAATGATAGTGAATTACCGGGTGAGTTGGCCGTGCGGTTATGAGCGCCTACCTGTGAGCTTGCATCCGGGAGATAGTGGGTTCGAACCCCACTGTCAGCAGACTTGAAGATGGTTTTCCATTGTTTCCCATCCCATCGTCGCCATAAAACCTTTCTGTGTCGGTGCGATGTAAAAAAAAAAAAAAAGGAAGTGAAATATTTCACCTTAATACCTTGGCCTGTGAGGTGGTGGTGTTGATTATTGTTTTAAGAGAAAATACAACTAGGCAAGCATCCTCTATTAACACTAATCAGAAGGAAGAAGAAGAAGGGGGTCGGACACTTCGATAAATGAAGGTATCGGCCAAAGAAAGGCAACAGCCGTGACTGTGCAGAGAGGGGCACGCTGCTGTGAACCTGCAGTCGAGAAATAGCGAGTTCGAAATCCCCCATCGGCAACCACGGTTTCCCATTTCACACCGAACGAATGTTGAGGCTACACATTAATTAAGCCCACGGCTACTTTTTTCCCCCACTCCTAGCACTTTCCTATCCCATCGTTGCCGTAAGACCTGTATGTGTTGGTGAGAAGTAAAGCAGATTGAAAAAAAAAAAAAAAAAATCATTAAATATGGAAGGGCATGAAAAAGAAAAGACTCCCTAGGTCTCAAATGCTCTAATGCCATCGGGGTTGGAAAAGAACAAAAGTTGACCGAGGGAGGTCGGATGGGATAGATGGAAGTGAGGAGCCAGGCACAAGTAAGTGGAAGCAATGCTAGGACTGAGCTAAGGGCCCCATTGTCATCAGCCACGCTCCCAATTTAAGAGCCCCTGGGGACTTGGTCTAGAAGATTCTGCCATCTAAGGTTGTTCAAGCTTCATGTCTGGGCCCTGCAATGGGTCAACCCTCTAGTGCTGCCTCACATGCATACATATGCTAGAAATAAGAATAGATGTATCACCTCATCTCTCACTCACAGTCGTCCCAAGGAAGGATAGGCTAGTATGTCAGGGGCAGAGCTATGCTATCCTCGTAGGAGAACAAGCCACGTCTGCATGAGTTAGTCAGAAATGAACAGTGTATCCATAGTATTTACTCAGCCAGCCGAGATTATAGCTTAATGAGGCAGAAGTAGCAATACTACTTACACCATCCGTGCAGTAACTAACTGTCCCAGAAGGAACATGTCTGAAATTCATTTTTAACACTTTTGTTCTATTTGTGATACCTGGGGAGAGAAAAAGAGGACAAGCATACTGTGACTGAGAAGATGAAGATGGTACTTACATTCTGACTGCAAATACCAGCAAAAGGATGAAGCACTAAGTATGGTTGTACATGGAACTTACGTGAAACAAGTATACCAGATTGCACACCGACTTATGTTAAATGCAAAAAAAGTATGGAAATTTATATGTACATTCCTGCAAACCGAATGGCATCAAACATTTAGTGAAGCATTGTTGCAGAAGTAATAGCATCAGTTGCAGAATGATTTAAATTTCTTGTAGCTATTTGTCTGCTGTACCATAATTAAAGCCACGCTGCTTCCTTTCCACTCCTAGCCCTTTCCTATCCTATCGTCGTCATAAGACGTGTCGGTGCGACGTTAAGCAACTTTTAAACTATTTGTGTCTATTATATGCTTGTTATATTTATTGTAATATATAACGCATTAATTTTATAGTTATTTTATAGCTGTTCAGGGTTTGGAGTGGTGCATTTTATTCCTTTGATTGCCCCTATAGACACATGGAAGTCTTAAAGGTTTTTGTGGAATTAAGTAAACTGGATCTTGCAAATTTAATTTAAACTGCAATAGACTTGGGCGCAACACATGGAAGGGTGAATGCTGAAGAATTAGCCCCACATCTAACTATTGCATCCAGAGCACTGCCCGCAATGGTTCGGGAGGCGCAATTAGTAGGTGTGATCTATAATTTTTACCATAATGACCCTAGTTGGTCCATATTGACTTTAATCAATGAATGTTATGTATTCGCCTTGTCAACACAATACCTAGTTTATTATCTAACACATATTGATATACAAATATATGTTTTCAAAATATAAAAGCATTAAATCTGTTAAAAATTGTACAATCTGACATTAAACTGTCCACAAATAATCTCCAGTTAAAAATACACCAAAAATTCAAATATGAATAAACATTCCTGTTGTGTCATGATCCTTATCGTATATTATCTGAAAGTTCATATGTACCGTGTCTTCTTTCAATTTTCAAATGCTGATGGTGTGTAACTACTATGCGAGCTTCATACTACAAACATCCGTCATTAATCTCTTATCATTCTTCCGAGTAGTGTTGACTCAGTTTATCCCTGCTTTTTGACGTAATCATTGCCAAGGTGCATCCAAATGGAAACAAAAAAAAAAAAGTCCATAATAAAAGATTAGCCAGCCAAGTTAAAGTGAAATCTAATTACCTGTAGGAAAAGAGTAATGAACTAATATATGATGGCCCTACTTTTTGCAAGGGGTGTAACAAAACCATACCACGTTCAATATTTGTGAAGTGGTTATTGTCATACATTGTTCACAAATGGCTAAGTATCGGGCATGCTTTCTGGCATTGAAGTTCACATACTAGTTATACATCAGCATTTGAAATTGAACAACATAATACATATGACTTTCAGATAAGATTTATATGATAAGGATCATAACACAACATAAATATCTATTCATGTTTGAATTTTTATGTATTTTTAAATAGACTGTGGAAAATTTTATGTCAGATTGTATAATTTTTAACAGATCTAATGTGCTTACGTGATTTTAACCAGAAGGTGAGGAAGAGAATGTGTTTATATTCTCCAAACATGTACTTGTATATCAATATGTTAGATAATGAACTAGGTATTGTATTGTATTGTATTAACAAGGCAGATCCTTAATACAGAACATTGATTAGTAGGCGTCACAAGTACAGACAAATACACATGTATCTACTACATCACCGTAACTGCACATTACATGCTTCAATGAAAATTTCAAAGAAAGATATGTTTACTATCAATTTTTTTTTAATGTGAGCCACATTGGGGGGAGGTGGGAGTTCATGACAATGCTACAAAATAAGGTCTGGACTTGGACACAGAGGATAATCTCCTTTTGTGAGAGATGAAGGTGTAAATATTAATAAAGCATTGGAGTTGTTTGACAGATCTATCTGATGTGCCTGATCAATGCCAAACAGGAAGCCCATCTATCCTATCTTCAAGATCCGTCTTCCAATGTGAAGAATAACATTTCTTGGAAAAAGAAAAATGTGTGGCACAAATTAGGGAAATCAAGAATAACTGGTGGCAACAAAAAGCTGAAGAACTGCAAAGACTATCTGATGCCTGTGACCTGCAAAATTTCTATGCTGGCATAAAGAAGATATATGGCCCCATTTGATCTTCATTGGGGTCACTGAAGACTGCCGACAAAGCCATCATTTTAACTAATAATAGAGACATTTTAGAACATTGGAAGAAACATTTCTCTGCACTTCTAAATCATGTCTCCAACATAGCTGAGGACTTTCTTCACAATGTCCCTCAGCAGCCCCAATAACCATGGATGGCAGTTCCAGCCACATACAGAGACTTCACCAAAGCACTCAATCAACTAAAACCAAGAAAGTGTCCCGGTCCTGATAACATCCCTCTGGAACTCATATAAAATGGAGGAATACCCTTGAAGACTACACTTTTAACATTCATCCTCTTGATTTGGGAAACTCGAGAAATACCCGTCGACTTGAAGAATGCTACCATCATCGCTATCGCAGTGTATGGGGAAGTTTATATCCTATGATGTGAGAACTACCGTGGTATATCGCTTTTGTCAATTGCAACGATAAGATATCTATTAGGTTCAACCTTTTCAATACTAATTAGGTTCGTGTTTATGTTACAAATACCTTTTATTCAACTTGGGGACCGGTTTCGACATATATACAGACATGCCAACTTTCAAAAGTGAAAAATCAGGAGAAATTTCGCAGCGAATCGCGACATATGACACATCACTGATGGCAGAACATGTAATAATTCATTATAATTCAATACATTAACAATTCTGTTTGCCCATATACATTTTTTTTCATCATTTACATGTGAATACTAAATACTGGACATACGTGAACTGTAGAAACATGTGACTTCATCCTTCAACATGGTGATCACATTACGACTAACTGTTGTTCAACACACCAGTAGCTGACTTAGCCCTCTTCAGAAACTCGGAACTAAATGTTTGCTCAAAGCACTTTCCTTGCTGGACTGATTTCAAGGTTAAAAGTTTCTCCAAAGTTTGTTCAGAGAGCAAGGATCTGAACTGTGGTTTTGTCTTTGTGACTCTGCTAAAAATCCTTCCACATTCTGCATTGGTATGTGGAATTGATAAAATAGCAAGCATCACTTTAGAGAGTCTGTCATATTTAAGTACACCATCAGCTGATTTCATCTGACCTACCAATGCCCATTGAACATCAATTCTTCGTTTTGCCAGGTCTGTTCCTTCGAGCTGAAAGTTACGGAACTGGGAGTGCAGAATATCAGTTTCTTTATCCAAATGTTCCGTTTTACTAGTCAAAATGTTCGGACACTTGTTAATGGAAAATCTAAGGCTAGAAAATGATGCCTTACTTATAGCAGAAATATCTGCAACTTCTGCATTAATTAAAACTTCATCTTTGAATGGAAATTTGTGTACCATGTAGTCACACGATGAAGAGAAACACTTTCTAACAGACTTAAAGAATATGCACTTTTCCTCAGACTTCAAGGTGTTCACTAAAACAAACGCAGAGTTCCCTATCATCAAATCACAATCATCCTTTTGATTTGCTGGGGTATGATAATCTACATCAAGGAGAGAGGAGGATCTTTGAATAACGTCGGGTTTCACAAACCTTGCCATCACATTCAATAGTTCCTCCAAAACTGAACTCAATAAGTGGATGTGCGGCATACTTGACTGAAGAGCTACGTTTGGATTCTCAAAACATCCATAAAACTTGAGAGAAAAAGGCAAAAAGATTTATGTAAATTTGATGAAAGGAACATGAAAAGTCGTTCTTCACGTGACAATGCATTGGCTCTTAGTGTGATCAGTAGTTTCATTTTTTTAGTGAAACTGATGACTGGGTTTTCCTTTTAACTGAGAAGTGTGGTGAAATGTTATGACATTCCTTAATGTTTTCAGACAAACAAGACACATCTGCACTTAAACTGTGCTCAGGAATTTTCCCGTCTGAGAATCCTTATTCACAATTTCGCTCCTGAATAATGTAACCAAAGGGTTCCACTGAAGCAAAATCCTATCTAAACATCTTCTTAGTGATAACCATCGAGTAGGCACATGCTCCAGAATTTTCCTGATCTCTATATTGTGTAAAGTCTGAAATTCTCTGAACTTTTCTTTCCTCTTTGCACTCCTTTCCAGATAATAAAATATATCAATTATACTTTCATCTACATTTACGGGCAAACATGCCGCACCCTTCTCGGCAGCAAGATTAATTAGGTGACAAGAGCAGCCTATGATGATTATGTTACTATTTTCCCGCTTCAAACATCCTGCCACACCATTCTTTAATTCTACCATTACTGGAGCATTATCAACACCAAGAGCTAGGCAGTTTTTTAATGGAATGCAGAATTCCCAAAAAGTTGAGAGCAAAAGATTGGCAATGTTAGCTCCAGTAGCATCCCCTTCTAAATTAGGCACAGAGAGTAGACAACTCAAACTCTGAATTTCATTGAGTTCAGGCCTAAAAAATGTTACAACAATGGGATATATCTTCAAGTCGCTTTTATTGCTACCATCAGTAGCAACAGAAAATGCATTCACCTGCAAATGTGATTTTCGCCCTTTCTTCCATGCACATTTCTGTAATGATAGCCGCTATTTTCGTTCTAGCACACCCATATCGTTTAGCGATTTCCGAATCAGGAAACATTTTGCAAAACAAAAGTCCGGCATGATCGGCACAATTTACAGGCAGGTTATGTTCTACTATAAGTGACGAAAATAATGCCTCGGCAATCGTCACAGGATTTACATCTTGTTTTTTACATGAAATGTTCAGTTTCTGGTTTCTTTCTACACACTGGACACTCTCCTTACATTTTTTTGTTTGCATATGCTTGAGTATATCGCATTTCCCGCCATGTGAAACTGAAAAATCACACCTACATATAGACTACAGAATGTGAACGCTGGTCCCTTTCTGGATTCACTCAAACACGGAAACTCTTCCCTATAAGCACTTTTAAACACTGCATCATATTTTTTTTTGACATTTTGGCCAAAACAATTGTTAAGGCACAACACGAGCACTTCTACGGGTAAAACAACTATGGTGTGCTACTTCTGAGGTTAGGTTACTCCAAAGAGAATGTTACTCGCTTGCAAAGAGAATGACTGTATTATAGACCAAAGAGTAGCACATGACTGGCCACCGTGCCCCGTACTGCCATCTGGTATCATTATTAGAACTACTATTGACCAGCCATACTCAGCCATATATCGATAGAACGAGGAAATCCGCGGGAGTTTAAAATACGAAAATTACGGATATTGCTCTGAAAATCGGGAGACTTGGCACGTCTGTATATAGTATCATCAGCCATAAAATGAATCGCAAATATATAAGCAAGGACATAATCTGTAACTGTGTATAATTGTGATTCATTTTATGGCTGCGTTGATCTCAGTTCAATACGGAAACATTAATGAAGTTCATATCTTTAAATTTGTCAATTGCAGGTAAAATTCTCACAAGAATTCTATTAAACCGGCTCTAAGTTATCTCAGAGAGGATTTTTCTTGAGTCTCAATATGGTTTCTGAACCTCCAGAGGCACGACAGATAGGATCTTCTGTGCTAGACAACTCCCGGAAAAATGCAGAGAGCAACAGCAATCTGTATTTAGTTTTCTATGATCTGGAAAAAGCCTTTGATTCAGTACGAAGATCTGTTATGTGGAAAGTATTGAGACATTTTGGATGTCCTGAACCTGCATCCATTTAGTGTGATTTGTGTGGACGTATGTTTCATGCCAGGATGGGTCTGTTTAATCATCGCAAACACATCCACAATCTGAGTTGAACTGGTCAATGTATGCAGGAAGAAGTTACACATACTCGGATTGAGTTACAGCCGACAATGCTTAGCTCATTGTATTTCAACTGTGCCGTGTCATATCTTTGAAGCCATTGTTTGGTAAAAGGACATGAACATGCTGAATGACTAAGAAGTACTGCTCTTGTAAGGCTTTGGTAACACTTGAAGTGCAGTGGTCTAATGCAAATGCTTCTAAAAGCTTTTAATTAAGAATGTGAGACTCACTGGAACAAAGTGACCATGCTGGAATCCATTTATAACAAGTGGTCTTCTATCAAGAACTTGCAGAAGAGGAATGGACAATCTGAAAAACTTTCAAAAAGAGAAAAATCTAGTGCATGATCTCACTGTCTTAAATCCTTCCAATCACAAACAGATACACTCCAGGCAGATAGACAGACACCAGCACCATTTTCATTTCATGAAGGCTCAATTGGAGAAACACAACTCCATAACAGACAAAGCAGAAACCTCTGAAGAGATTGCCAAAATCACTGATCACGCTTTATTTTTCTTTAACAGATTGAGGTCGAAGACTGTACGCCGTACTGACTGTGCCATTTATTGCAAAGAACAAAGCTAACAAGGTGCACATTCTCCGGTTTTCATCATTGTTACTATGAAACAAACATACTTAGTGCGTTAAATGGCACTGCAGTATAAGATTTGGTTCATATAGTTCTTAATTCCTACATAGATGGAATAAATTTTCTAGCTAACTCATTTTTGGTTGCCAGCGTATCGGCCCAGCGTGCCAATTTGGACTCATCCTTTGGTAACTAGCACACGTGGCTAGTGCACAGAGTGGAGGCCACTGCGCAAGCTGCTTGGAGCCACCAGTAGGTCCAATGCACTATGAGAGACTTGGTCTGTATTATAAAAAGATTTAGATTTCCAAAGGAAACCAGAAATATTTGCCCTGAATGAGTAAATTTATAATTCTACATAAATGGAATAAATTTTCCAGCTAAATCATTCTTATTATGAATTATGACTAGGGCTAGGATTTGAGCATATTACCACATTTTTATCCTGAATGGTACACACTGAAAGAAAGCCTTTCGGTGATATTTTCATCTCTCTGGGACCAACAGAACTTAAATTTATCGAACATATAAATGCATAAAACTGCGGTTTTCAGAATAGAAGTATATAAATGCATATTTTTGTGGTTTTCATCTAAATAGTTTGTTTTCCTTCGAAACCCCCCCCCCCCCCCGGAATTCGGGCCCTGACCATCCTTAAGGTTCGAAAACAGAAATAATTATTGAAAAGCATATCTGGTGCGAATAATAGAACTGCAGGTTTTTAACCTTTAGTGAGGTCATTCACACACCCTAATTGGCCTCTGCCGGATTAGTGCAACTTGTCAGATAAGCTCTGGAAGACTCGAGCATCCTTTCACTTTGAAATGTGAGGTATTTTAGTGGTGTGCCTATTTTGGGAACCAGTATTGTTTAGGTGGCTTTTCCCATGAAGTGGTGGAAGATCCGACCCGGTCAAGTGAAGTTTCTGCATTCTACTCTCAGTTCTCAGTCCGTAATCGTATCCGTATGTACCTATCGAGTTCTTGTGATTTCTAAGTACGTGATGCCTAAAGTTAAGGAATCTCTGAGTGTTTTACACTGACGATGTGCAAAGGAAGACCCTGACTCGTTTTCTACTGATGGAAAAATTCTTTTCTGCAAAATATGCAAAAAAGAGGCAAGTTCTTATTGACATTTTCACATCTACGTTCTTAAAGATATTACTGGTCAAACAGTTGAAATTTCAAGTAAGCCGTATGTGTAGCATACGGCGCCTACCTACTAGGTGAGTAGAGAGAAGTCTAAGAATTAGGAGTGTAGGCCCGTTAGATCCTCAGATTTTACATTTCCGAGGCAGAAATTGACATATGGATTCAGTGGTTGTTTATGGGATCGTTGAGAGGGTGCTTGTATTTCTACTGCAACATGGCAATCGTGTATTCTCGTTTAAACAATTTAGAATTTTAACATGGATCTGGCTCTGTTGTAATGAAGGTAATCTCTCGATAATACCTCCATTCCATGAAGAATATTCATTCAGGTACTTTTTTCACCAGGTTCCACACGCAATCGGGGACGACATCGGGAGCCACCAAATTTGGTTATCTATCAATGAAACCACAGACAGTTGTAGAAGATACATGGCCAACATTATTGTTGGAAAACTCAGTCCCAGTGAACCGGGGAAGGGCCACCTAATTCTATGCAGGGAGCTAGATGTGACAAACCATGGTACCACTGTGTGAACAGTGCAAGAAGCTCTGCGTAAGTATGTTTTTGTTAATTTATTTTTTGAGCGTTTTGCCAAAGAAGAATAAGTACCGCCTGGTTATAATTTCAATGCATTCTACGTATGCTCAGTGAAGACTCTGATAGTTCTGAAAGTTACAGTTGTACGACATGTCAGAATTCCATTAACTGAACGGTTCACCCTTCATTTTATGCATTCCTGTTTCAGGCTTGCTGTAGCCAACCTTTTCAGATGGGGAGGTAAACAAATTACTTGCATTGGTGACTGACACTGCTCCCTACATGATTAAGACTGGGAAGAGCCTCAAGCTTCTCTACCCGAAGATGTTACATGTTACTTGTCTTGCCCATGCAATGCACAGAGTTGCTGAGGAGCTGCACGAAAAATCGTCCAGCGTCAACAGCATCAACAGTGTCAACAGTGAAGAAAATTTTCGTCAAGGCTCCTTCTCACCTCCGTGCCTTCAAGAAAATGCATCCAGAGCTCCCTTTACCTCCCGAGCCCATATTGACGCGATGGGGAACTTGGATCTTGGCTGCCTTGTATTATGATGAAAATCATAGGGAAATTGAAGAAGTAAGATTTGAAATGTTTGAAATCTTCTCATTTTCAAGGTTTTCTCTATCATTCTTTTCATACCTTTTATGTTTACTCCATCATACGGCACCTAATTTTGTAATTTTCTCAGTTATTCTCCTCGGCTAATGTTTTTCAATTATATTTTTTGTAGGTGATCAATACGTTTGATGAGGCGGACAGCAAGTACATCGCGAAAGCTAAGGCTGCTTTTAAAATGAAGGGCTTGATGCCATCATTGACTTTCATAAAAGCTTACATGAGCGTCATTCCTGAGGCCACCCTGAAGTTGGAATCGTGAGGGATGGAGTTGTTTGAAGTGGTCGCTACAATACAAGGAGTCATCCAAGAAGCCGACTCGTGGCCTGGAGACACTGGGAAAACCGTGAAACAAAAGTTGGAGTTCATGCTGGCTCGAAATCCCTGTTGGGAGTGCAGCGTTGGACATGGAGAGGATGCTGCGTGGCAAGTCTGCACCGTCAGAGGATTTTCCGAACTGCTCTGCACAAGAAGCACCATCATTCAAGTATTTACCTCTCATGTCAGTTGACGTCGAAAGATCGTTCTCATCATTGAAACTTTTATTGACCGATTTCAGAAAATCATTCAAAAGTGAAAACAGAAAATTTTCTTTTTGTACAGACCAATGCAATCTACTTCATTGACTCGCCTAATTCTGAACATTTTGTGAATGAACTTTTAAACTGTAACTTTTATAAGAAAACTTCTCATATATGTACTTGAAACTTGAATGTGAGTATATTGCAGTGTATCATACATACAATTAGAAAAAGCTCGTATATAAAGATATATTATTGATTTTTTTCGTTTCACTTTCCTTTCTATAGTTTTTAACAGTGTTTTTGAGCATATTCTGCATATTTAACCACATATAAGGGGGTTTTCAAGCATATAATAGATTTCTTCAAGTATATCCATCGAGCATATAACACATGGTTTTTGAGCGTATCTTGAGATTTTATCAAGCACATCGATCCGAGCCCAAATTATGACATACTTCTGGTTCCCTATGGGAATCTAAATCGACATCTTATTATAGTTCTTAAGAAAAAACCCAACAAACTGCAAACTACAGCTCTACATGTCATTCTTCCTAGCAAATTCTATGAGAGCTGTGTCGACTCAACAGCAGTGTGCACGCAATGGCGGCAGCTCGCGAACATAGACTAAACAACAGTGATTTATACCAACTGAACAGACCTAACAGATCACACATAATATTTAGGTAGTAATTATTATGTAAATGTATCTCTTGTAAAACAATTCTGAACAGCCTAAAACCAAATAAACTCGATATTAGCTATATTTTATTAGTTAAAGGTATACTTTGAACTTTAAAAAATAATGAAAAACCTACTAATTTAAATCCACTATTTCCATGCTAAGGATCTATCAACTGTATTGCAGTTATTACAAATATGAAGTAGAAAATACTAACTCAAACACAGTGAAATAAAAAATACTAAGTTCAAAAATAATATTAAATTTAAAAATCCAAAATTAGTGAAAAATGTCCAGTACGGAGGATTAAAATGCATGGAAGTGAACAAGACCACAATGTTTTAATAAAAATATAGACGTGACTGACAAGCAAATACTTCGACTTTTCTCACTCCTCGTTCAGAGGAATGAAAATGATCAGTAGTGCAGACAGACACAAACTTATAGGTGACCTGCATTCTATGTAAGGACCTTTTGAAATTTTATCTTCTGGAGGAGAACTGACTGCTAAAACAGACATGTTTGTTAGGTGCAGTGGTGAATGGCAGGACAAGCCCCACATTGAAGACAAAGCTGACGTTTACCTAGAAATGGTACACGATTCTGATCTCTTGATGTTTTGTTGGAAAAATCAAGAAAACATACTTCCAAACTTGTCAAGAGTGGAATGTGGCATTTTATGCATTTTCACTACAAGTGCGTCATCTGAACGATGCTTAAGTATTACTAGAAACATTTTGATAGATAAGGCCTTCATCGTCATTAGGTAGATGGCCTTGTGTACATGAACAAAAGTACTGAATAGATCCTAGTAATGAAATTTAATCTGCAGTAAAGTCATAACTGCGCATGTATATTTTTGTGACAATTGTACATTCTTATGTGACACCACATTAAAAATTGAATTCCATTGTGTAGTTTGAACAGTCTTTTTCTTAGTCAGTCATCCTTGTCTAGGGAGCTCTTGGGTCGGCCAGTGGATCATTGACCTCCGTTTTGTCCTCTCCTTGTCTTGATCCGCTTTCGACTATAGGCTATTAATACAGTGGGATCACCATACCCAAAGGCATTTTATAGCTAACTGCTAGATTTCATTGATGACACCCCTAACCTGGAGAACAGATGCTGCATGCTGGATTTCAGTGGCATTTTCTCAACTGGGGAGCTGCGCCTGATGCCATTGGTTCCTTCAGAGTGTCATGTTATTACCACTACCCAACACTCAGCATTGAAAGTAACCTTACAAAGGGAGGAACGGAAGCTTTTCAACCAATGTTATCATCACATATATTGTGATGCAGTGAGGAGAGTTGCGGGCACAAGACAGTGCAAAGCAAGTCTGCTTGTAAGTAGATCCTGACCAGGGCAGACTAATCAACTCCTGACTTGTGTTGTGCTAGTACCTGGCCAGATTGGAACTGCTCAAGTTGGGTCACTAGTGCTGCCACATGCTGAAAATGCAGCTGTTTTCTGGAAACTGTTTGATCAGATCCAACGCGGGGTCCTGTTACGTGATATGGGATGAAGTAGACTGTACAGCCAGCCACTCAATGACATAGAAAGGGAAAAAATAAAATAAAATAAATATTTATCTGATCTTAGCCAGGCCATTTGCACACAAATATTGTTTTTCATTTAAGACATGCACACACTGGACAAAAGTGAAGGAAAGTTGTTCAGAGAATGATACCCTGTAGGATCTATGTAAAGCATCCTCTGGTGTTTTCTACTATTTGTGATTAATCTTTTGGAGGTGTACAGTATGTTGCTATGAGTTTCTTAGTTGATTATGCACGATCATAATTCATGATGTTGTTCTTAATTCCACGTCATATGTGGAACCATGATAAAAGTGAAGAAAATGGGTTGTTTCCTAAAGTATGTATGTGGAGTACTTAGCCCAAAGACTGGTTGGATCCTCAACAGCTTCACCATTAACCATCATAGATGGTCTAGGAGTCACTCAAAAGGCGTACTAGGGAAACAAGTGAGGTAGTTTTGCTTTCCTCACCAAGCCAGAAGTTACTATTATATATCAGTCTGCCAAACCCACTGAAACACATGCAGCTACCGACTCGAACAACATTTTCACACCATTCATAATACAGACCGGCTGGATAAGGAATGCCATTATAGCATCGCTCAGAACCCAGTCACTTTCATGTTAATGTTTAAGCAAGGACGAGACTGAGACAGCTAATGAAAGTTATAAACTTGTTTGAGCTCTCTAGACCATACCAGAAGACACAGTGCACTGTAAACAATAGGTTTTGTCAGCAAAGGCAGTCTCTCTTAAACAACTCAGAATTTAATACTGTAATATATTTAATGTGTTTTAAAAGAAACTTAAGCATAGAGGATTCTGTTTAAAACTTGCCTTCTTCTTGCTTGCTAGTTGCTTTACGTCGCACCGACACAGACAGGTCTTATGGCGACGATGGGATAGGAAAGGCCTAGGAATGGGAAGGAAGCAGCCGTGGCCTTAATTAAGGTACAGCCCCAGCATTTGCCTGGTGTGAAAATGGGAAACTATGGAAAACCATTTTCACAGCTGCCGACAGTGAGGTTCGAACCCACTATCTCCCAGATGCGAGCTCACAGCTGCGCGCTCCTAACCGCACGGCCAACTTGCCCAGTTAAAACTTGCCAGCCAATTACACTGTCACAGTAATAATAATAATAATAATAATAATAATAATAATAATAAATAATAATAACAAAATACAAATATTTTCAACATCAAATAGGGCATGAAGATCGGAACACACAAAAGAGTACTGGGAGGACTGCAAAGCCCAAAGAGTCTCTTCGAAGAGACTTGGATAATGAACAACCTAAAGTGATCCTATGCGGTCATAAAATTGAAAGAAAAATAATAATGGTTTTATATCCCACTAAGAACTTATAAGGTTTTTAGAGATGTCAAGGTGCAAGAATTTTGTACCGCAGGAGTTTTGACGTAATGGCAAATCTACACGCGAGGCTGGTATGTATGAGCACCTTTGAATACCAGAGCGCTGAGCCAGGATCAAATCTGACAACTTAGGCAAAGAAGGCCAGTGCTCTCCCATCTGGGCCATGCTGCCACAGTGGGTCATCAGCAAAACAATAAGTGGGTTATGCTTCTCAGTGCATGTTCTGCATAAGGGCTAATATATACTGTTCTTGAGTTCATGACACGTTTTATGGGAGAAGCTGGGTGACAGTTGTTTCATATTAGGCTTTTGTGGTGAGTAGATGATGTCTAGATTATTGCAGCATATCGTGGTTGCACCTGTGAAAAATGCTGGTAAGGTCTGTCATCTAAGAATCAATATTGTTTGAGGTACGTCAAAGAATTTTCGCTCTTGATGGCATGTGCTGTGGATCAGTATTTCTTCCCAAAAAAATCACATAGTGGTTTTTGCAGGCGCAACGCCAATACGAAGTTGTTAGTATCCCTCTACATACGGTTGGTGTCAGGGAAGGCATTTGGCCATAAAAATGGGCTTATGCCATATATCATGTCGAACTCAAGTAATCAGGAAAATGCCAAGAAGGAGGAGAAGAAGAATATGTAGTATGTGGATGATTATTAAATTTGAGGGTAAAAAAATAATAGGATGCATGTCCTCTGACTTGAAATAAGGGAGTATCACAGCATTTTCCTGGAATGTACGTGAATATATATTTAAAAGAAAACACATTGAGTACAACTCCAGAGAGTAAGGATATGAATGTTTGATCTCTGACAGAGCAGAATCACAGTCCCATTATGGAGTGTAAGTTAACATTACACATTCAGTTCCAAAACAGGTGAGAGATGACTACTTACAAGTTAAAATTCAGAACATGAAGAGCTCTAATAAAGGTTTCTGATATTCAGTGATTAGGAGCTCAAACCACACGAATGACAGAGAATTCGCACTTACAAAGTGGACTGAAGAGATGTTATATTCATAACTGATGTCATTTTCATTTTTGCCCATTCAGAGTTGGTCATTATCAAACAGTTGTTATTCAGTTCTGATTGACTTCCATGAAGAAATGAAGATTTCGGAAAAGCAGTAAGCTATACTGTATACTTTGCAATATGTCGGACATATTATTACAATGATGAACTGGTCGGCCTTGGTGCTTTGAGAAACCCCACTTTTCGAAGGTGTCGTACAATAAATGGAGTAGAAGCTAGAGTGATGCTTATTCTTACTGGAGCAAACACCTTGTGAATTGCATAAGCCATTACAAATGTACTTGCACCCGCTGCTAATTCGCTACTTCCATCACCACCACTGAAGTACTGAAGCAGAGATCTCACATCTAAACCACTGAAACAAATCAATGCAAACCAATCAGAATTAATGTTGATCATCTTGTCATAAGCATGCTGTAAACTGATGGGCTAGAACAGAGGTTCTCAACCTAAGAGATACAATAACCTAACCTGGTAAGGTTTTCAATATTAAACTAGTGCATTATACATACAATAGAGTCTCAATTATTCAATCTACGCTAATCCAAAAATCTGGTTAATGTGAACGAAAGTGGAAGAAGAACAGTTTTTTTTAAAAACAAAAGTTATTGAAATACAGGGTGTCTACAGGTTTGAGCAAACCATTTTTATGACCATTTCCTAAAATATTTTATGACACGATCGAAACAAGCAATAATAATGAATTAGAAAGAAAGAAAGAAAGAAAGAAAGAAAGAAAGAAAGCCCACTACTCGACCTTTTGGTACTTTCAACAAGTGCCCTTGCTCGCATTCTTTCTTAATTAGTTATGTTATATTTATTTTGTAATATTTACAGCTCAAAAAAATTAGGGGAACATGTTTTTGAATGTATGCCATGCTCCATAAAACAATACCTCACACCCAGGTATATTAACAACTAAACCTTTATTCTTTACCGTTGAAGTATACAAAAAGAACATTGATGGATTTGCGTTCATTTTCAGAACACAAATGGAAATATCCAAATAGGGGTGAAAACAAAGTGATAGAAGTCCTCCAGGGTGGATTTTTATCACAGCTGGAGAGCTTCAGCACGGTGTATGTCCTCCACAAGCATTTATCACAACTTTGCACCTACGTGGCATGCTCCGTATAAGTCGACAGAGGTCACGTTGCGGTATTAGGTCCCATTCTTCAATGAGAACCTGTTCCCGGTCTTGGAGTGTTTATGGTAGGACAGGACACCCATGAACACTTCTGTCAAGCTCATCCCACACATGCTCGATGGGATTAAGGTCGGGACTCACTGCTGGCCACTCCATCTCTTGAATGTCTAGTTCTCGCAAGACAGCTCTGATGATGCACACTACACGAGTCCTGGCATTGTCGTGCACGAGTATGAATTCAGGGCTAACACCGTATGCAGCAACCAACACATGCTGTAGCAGTATCTGTTCAATGTACCCCGCAGCGGTAAGATTACCACGGACGACGACAAGATCTGTACGGCCATCAATACTGATGCCACCCACAGCATCACAGAACCTTGTCCGCATTGGTCGTCTTCCTGGACAACATTTGGCATGTACTGCTCACTATGGCGTCTCCATACACATTGACGTCCAAGGGGAAATCTGAACTCGTCTGTGAACAACACAGGTCTCCATTGGCGAAGTTGCCAGTTGATGTGGGTACGGGCAAACAGAAGGCGAGCTGCGCGATGTTGCTGCGTTAAACGGGGCACTCAAACAGGATGTCTGGCTTGTAAGGACACTACTCTTAACCTGTTCCTCACTGTCTGGTCAGACACCGTGACTCCAGTGACCTTCCCGAGATCTTGTTGCAGTTCTCTGGCAGTCGCTGAACGACGCCGCAACGCACCGATGATTAAATATCTGTCATTCTGTGGGGTTGACATGTGCCTATGACCTTGTCCAACCCTCCCTGTGAACTGGCCAGTCTCATTGTAGCGATTCCACAAGTGTTGATAACTGACGGAAAGACATTGAGATCCACAGCAACATGACGAAAAGTCCATCCTTCCTGGATCAAAGTAATGGCCCTTGCGACTTGAACCTCGTTAAGATGTCTCATGGGATGTGTTGGTTTATGTACTACGTGCTCAAATGACCGCAGTAGCTGTGTACCTCACGATACACCGCTATTCACATTGTTTTGAGGGGGTCACCTGAAAGTTTAATGCATGGCTACGCCTACAGATGAAGTATAACTTCGATTTGACATAGCCTGAGTAGCTAAGGTCTCAAGGTATGTTGTACAACCATTGGAACCCCATCTACCAAATTAACGTTCAAATACCAGAAGTTACAAAACAGGTTCCCCTAATTTTTTTGAAATGTGTATTTTGCAGGGTAATTACACAAACAAATTGCACTACCAATGATACACAATAAAAAATTATCTACTTATATTTATTCAGTAATTCATTTTGAATTAGCGGTGTCACTATGTTAATTACAGTATCCAGAAGTCTACACTCAAAAACATGTTAATTATTATTCAAAAGCCTTACACTTTCAACCATATGACAAAATATGTGGTTTAGGAAGAAGGCAAATCCAGTACTCAATATAGCTGGGGTAACAGAAAGACAAAGATAGTAATTGATTACTTCGTGGTGGAAAGTGCAAGTTGCAGCTGATGGACGGCTCTACTGGGAGAATCTTTTGGCAGACACCATCCAGTAGTGGTAGCAATAATGAGTGAAAAAAATTGAAAGAATAAAGGAAATACAAGAGAAGAAAATAAAAAGTACGGAAATTAAAGATAAAAATGTACAGGAGATATTGAAACAACAAATTCAAAGCACAATGGAAATTGGAATTGTCGAAGGGTCCAACTTTAAGGAGACAATTTGTAAGCTGTGCAGCAGAGAACACCTGTCTTAGAACATCTACAAGAATAAAAGAAAAGGAGACACCATGGTGAAAAGAGACAGTGAAGAAAATTGTGAAAGAAAAGAAGAAAGCAAGGCAAGAATGGAAAAGAGATAAAAAGGAAGAATGTAAAAGGAAGTATCAAGAAATTAAGGAGATTTTAAAAATTTAGTAACTCAAGAAAGCTGAGAGAAATTTACAAGAGAGAGAAGAGCATCTAGAGGAGAGCAAATCAATGCTATATGGGCTTGTAAGAAGCAAGAGAAGAGTATGCACAAAGATGAGGAAAGATGAAGATTGATAGTTACTAAGATAGCCCAAAAACATAAAGAAAACATATGAAATTCCTGAATGTGAGAAATAGTGTGTGAGACAATGGTGGTACAGTATGAAGACACAGAAAACAACATAACAATGTAAACGATGGAATCAAGAGTTAAAATAATAAAAACAAGGAAAGCAGTAGACATTGATGAAGTCCACATGGGGCTGATATCTAATGAAACAAAATTAAACAAAATAAAATAGTGGAAGGAGAGAGAAAGTTGGAGAAGTACCATAAATGCCCCGACCCAGCTGGATAAGGAGAAATGATGATGATAAAAATAAATGTTTATGAAAAGCAGCGTGGCAATGCTGAGTTATTCACTGTAGAGCCTAGTAGACTTAAGTTCTTCATTTGTTATCTCCACAACCAGAAAACAAAATTGATGACTTTCATGACCTGTAGACACCTGGAAATGGAACAAAATAGCAAAAAGAAACAATACATAAATTAACTCAAGTTTGTTTTGCTTTCAAAAATGATGAAAACAGGCCTAGCATATTCTAGGATATTTATTAAGTCTGCCTGGTGGCCATGATCATTCAGGCGTGAATTCTATAGGGTATGACACCATGTTCGAGTCCTGTTGGTGGGACAAATTTTCACCATCAGAATGTTGGCTGGTAGAAATAGAGGAGGTGGTGGTATACAATTTCTAATCACTAGACTGGGTGCCAAAAGCCTGGATTAAATTCCAAACCTCTCTACAGTGTTAATATGGAGTGAAGGCTTATGATGTTGTTGGTGATTTATCCATGGGATAGGGACGTAAAGCTTTGAGCAGATCCCTTGGTGCTATTCGACAGGAGTAGGCTATGTGCTAGCACCGGGTTTCATCCTCTCCCTTCCAATCATATATCACATCATTCATTTCATCTCATTGACTCCTCTGATGTGGTTGACTTCAGGAAAGACATCCGGGCATATAAACCTGCCACGAAGATTCATCTCGCTTCATACATGACCCTGTAGAGAAACGGAACAAGGGTTGGACATGCATGCATACATACATATTCTAGGGTATATATTGTACAGTACATATATGGCATGTTCATAAAATAATTAATTTTCTTTTGTTACAATGAAGCAAACCTGTTGGCTGATGCAATATACTGCCACTGCCTCATGAACATCGTATCAGCTGGTGTCGCGGTGGGTCACTGCTCCATATAGCATAGGGCACTTTGTTATATCTTACAATTAATTTTTAATTTGCATTATATGAAAGATCTCTGTTATTCAAAAATGTTCTAATTTGGATAAGCCTTGGTTCCAATTAGTTTGGATTAATGTGACTCAACTATGTATACGTACAAAATCAAGCAAGTTAGAAATTACAAAAAAATTAATAATAATAATAATAATAATAATAATAATAATAATAATAATATTGTTCTTACATCTTGCTAACCTTATGATGCCAAGATGCCGGAATTTAATCCTGCAGGAGTTCTTTTACGTGCCAGTAAATCTACGGACACGAGGCTAATGTATTTGAGCACCTTCAAATACCACCGGACTGAGCCAGGATCGAACCTGCCAAGTTGGAATCAGAAGGCCAGCACCTCAACTGTCTGAGCCACTCAGCCCGGCAGAGATAATATTAAATATGGAGTCTAAAAAGAGAAGAAAAGAAAAAGAGAATAGTTTTGTTTTGTGTGCAGAAACCTTATTGTGTTGTGGAATGTTGAAATATACTTGACCTCTTCGCTGGCCCCGTTAGCTCTTGTTGTGGAGTTGGCTGATGTTTGACCATTTGTGTCAAGCAACTGGCCAGTTGAAAGTGTAGAGAGCGGAATGAAGAAAGCGGTAGGGGTAGTATTGTGGTAGGTGGAGCTTGTATTTTGTGGGAAGTTTGAGCGTCTTTTGATGTTTTGTTAATTTTTTTTGCATGAAACTTGACAAAAAATTTAATATGCTTTATTGATATGTAGATTTAGATGTACAAACATGTATGAAGTCATAAATATCTGAAATATTAGTAATTTAGACCAAAATGTAACTTGGGACTTGTAAGGCCCGACAGGATTGGCGACAATATTTTCAAGGTGCATATACCTACTTCACTATGATTGTAGATAAAGAGGAATTGTAAGCCTAGAAATCAGTAAATTTCATCCGACCATGGGGTCCGCCTCAATGGCTAATTGGTTAGCATATTAGCTGTTGGCCCAAGGTGTTCCAGGTTCAGTTTCCGGCCGGGTTGGATATTTTAACTTCCACTCCTCTGGCTTGGGGGCTGGGTATCTGTGCCGTCTTCATCATTAGAATTTATCTTAGGCAGGGCCCAACCCTCGCAGATGTGCAGGTCGCCTATAGGGCGTTACTCGAAAGACTTGCACCAGGCTTCACCTAAAGCCATGCGCCATCATCATTATTATTATTATTATTATTATTATTATTATTATTATTATCATCATCATTTGACTGGTATTAACAGCAATGGTAAACGTAGAAGTAACAGTGCTAGTAATATTACTAGTAGCTGTAGTAGTAATTATTTAATCTTATTCCAGCAGCTGAGTGATTAGATATATATTGCCATTCTTACGAAGTTTGCAGTAAAATTTGTTTCTTAATTTTCAGCATTATGGATCTTTACAGAAAAAAATCGCACTATCATTACTAAATTAACTAGAAGTATCCAAACCTTAGGTATATTTTCCAACACATATGCTATATCAGTTACTTTGAGGTATTTTCTGCAGAGAGCTGGAAAGTAAGAAAGGATTTTTACTGCAGACTTTGTTGGAGTGGTAATCTCTACACACACACACACACACACACACACACACACACACACACACACACACACACACACACACACACGCACGCACGCACGCTCTCTCTCTCTCTCTCTCAATGCTGAAATAAAGCAAAACAATAATTTGCCGTTGGCACTAATGCTATTCACCATGAATAGGCAGCTCAATAACCCATGGATACTAACGACAAAAGCCCAAGAGAGAAAGATGGAAGTGGCAGAAATGAGAATGTTAAGATGGATGAGAGGAGTTACAAGAAGGGACAGAGTAAGGAATGATTACATCAGAGGATCAGTGAAAGTGGGACCCATAGCAAACAAGGTTCAAGAAAGTAGGCTAAGATGCTGTAGATATGTGCAGAGAAGAGGGGAGGACTATGTGGGGAAAAGAAATGGAAACCCAGAAATTGAAGGGTCATGGAAGAGAGGAAGACCAAAAATGAGATGGAAAGACAAGGCAGAAGGGGATCTAAGTTAAAAAAGTTGGAAGAGGAAAGCAGCATTGTATAGACATTTATGGAGGAAAAGAATCCATCAAAGCAACGCTGACCCTACGTGATGTGGGAAAAGGTTGAGATGAAGAACTTGCAAACATAACCTTAACCACTACTTGTTGTCTTTGGAACCTGACAGGACTTTGAAGTCTCCAGTATTTTATAACACCAGAATTGCACAATGCTACATGAAGAATAAATTCATAGAGAATAATTTGCAATTTTAGGTACCGGTATTCATTTCATGGGGAAAACTGGTTAGCTTACCATTTGAGCAGTAGAAAATGCTATTAAAGATTGAATGTTCTTTGCACTCCAGCATTCACCAAAATGGCTTCACCACTACTGCGTAGCACCACACATTTCAGCCAGATAGCTGCTGTATATTGTGTGTATTCGATGCTGCCATTTCTTACTACATTCCAAAACTATTTCTAAAGACGACTGAGAAGTTACGTCGGGTTTCCGGGTAATGTGCAGATCCTGCAGTGATTTTTAAAAGGTGGGACTTAACCCTTTGTTTATTGATGGGACTTTTAAGTGAAAGTTTAGCATTAAATTTTAAAAAAATAATCTGTGGTTGTATAGTAAGAACATAAATATACAGTTGTTTTTATGCCCAAGATAATAGTATCAATTGATGTACAAATAAGAGTTTTAAAAAAAATTCAAATTCTGAAGAAACATATATAGATGCACCATGTGCGCAACCACTGCTAGCTTTAAAATAAGATTCGTACTGGTTAAAATATTGATAAAAGTGATCGAGTGTTTTAATTTCACTATTAGAGAATTAGATTTTTCTTAGGAAGTGAAATGTGATCAAGAGTAATGAATCTAATGCTAGATAGAGTGAGGATAGAATGCTCACCAATGGTGGTGATTATTACAATATTTGCGTCATACTGTAGACTTACTGTGATGAATTTATTGAGCACATGTATGTTGTGTGGAAGAAACCAATGCTTTTACACTCAGTCTAAAATAATAATCCCTTGCAAAATTGATGCAAATGTTGCAATATTACGTATTTATGTGAGTAATTGGATACGCTAGGAATCTTCGAAATGTACCACATGGTTGAAGCCCATAAACAATTAATTTCAATGTCTTTAAAGTGATCCTTTTCTTATTTCTGATCACTAATCAGTCAGTTTCATGGAATAATTAGAATGTTTTACGAAGTTAATGTCATCTAAAAAATTGTGAAATATGCTTTAGAAATAAATCAGACTTAAATCATTTTTGAATCGACAAGTGATAAAATTAACAGTAACATGTTGCCATGCGAAAATCTCAGTGCATCGTTGAACAATAATTTCTAGTGTGAAAAGATATCTCTTAATATTTTGAAAGGAATATAAATTTTAAGTTCATTTTATTCAAAGGAACTTAGATAGGAGTTGGAGATAATATTAAGTTCGCTGAAGATGGTTAATCGTAATCTATAATCTTCATTTCCGTATTGACGAATTACACAATTAAAAATAGGAAAGAATTTCCACCAATCAATACTTGTTTATTGCTTATATTAAGCCACAGGACCGGTTTCGACCCCATATACAAGGTCATCTTCAGCTGAACCATGAATACATATTTATATGATGAAGCTTTGATTAAATTGCATTGTCAAAGGAATGTCATATGATGATGTGCATTTAGTCATATACAAATGGGGCATGTCTTAACGTGAATTGGCATATATGTCAGTATGTACAATATTGCAACTGTATGTCTAAAATATTATGTTGAGGTCCTAAAATTAGTGTATAAAACATATCTTCACTTCAACTAACTTATATATATATGTACAGGATAAAATACAATATATAAAAAACATTTCGTGCACATGAACATTCGTGTCTTGCTTGTTGGTCAATTCATCAACTCTCGTATTTAAGTCCTATTTGCAGTTGTACACTCAGCTGCTGTTCTTGGAGTTTAAAAGATATGGTTTTAAAATTGCATGAGTAAAAGATTTAGTCTTCATGTGGGATAAAACACTTTCCAATTTAAAAAAAGTTGCCAGATGTATGGATAAAATTCGGCTAAAATATGTTCAGCTCTGCTATGTATGTTGCCTTATGTTAGAATCAAATCTTGTTGTCCTGTGGTGTCCGTAAAATTCGGTTCAAAGTAATGGCTCCTTTCCCATTTGTAGCTGTGCAATGGTGTTATGTTTATTATTGTTGGTGTAGCCGAGTTGCATTTGACGTGCGAGCTTGTCGTGTACTACTTCGTGTTCTTCTTGGGCTCATACTAGCTGCTGTGAGGGGAAGGGAAGGAGGAGTAAATTTTGCAAGAAAGAGGACCAATATGTCTTCTAAAATGCAAGCATTTGTGTGGTCTCAGGTTGATGATATCTATATGGTGAATGAGGCAAATATTGAATTGGTACTCCCAAAACCTACAGTCAGGAAACGAGGGAAATTTTTCTTTCCCGTTTCATTTTCATCTTTGGTACTGCTCAAATTCTACGTATTTTTTACTTTATTCATGTCTTATGTTAATGCAGTGTGATTACTTACAATGAAATTGAATGAAAATAACTCAACTTGTATCATTTTATATGTAACATTGTAACAAGTGTACAACAGCATCATTTCACGAAGAGAAACACACTTGATCTAAAATTTTCATAACTCTGGAAAAAATAGTTATTTTTCCCTCTCAAAAACTGGTTAATTCAGAAATCCTTATATGGATACACCTGCCCCACTCCATCCTAATACACAGAACAAGAAGCAGTGTATGGGCCACATACACACTTGCCCCAAAGTCACGGGTAAGTGTGTACCAAGTACATGTTAACAAATAACATATCCGTGTTATTGTCTGAATTGCTTTGTTGTATTGAAATTCAAGTAGAATATTGAGAACATACATGTTGAAAATGTATGTTAAATTGTACCAGATTGCTTCATATGTCTACATGTAACTCCATAATGAAGTCCATGTAATAGAATTTTGGGCTACACTTACCCCACTCCACGTTAGTCCATATTTTGGCAAAACAAATATTAAATTCTATTAAATTAACAGTCCTCTAAATAATGGAAAAACAAAGTAAGTATTTATATTTAAACATTTAATATTTTAACTGGTGTGCAGCTTAACAATCTTGTCTGCCCCTGTATGAGCAGATAAGATAAACTGATAAGCAGTGTGGAGAAAGACGGAGAAAGAGTCAATGAGTACGCTGATCATAAGCAGCTGCTATGTATGCTACATAATAAGATTGATTAACTCTGTCCCACAATATCGTAACTCGGGAAATCCCATTCATCCACACTGTACGAGGGGCTTCCCAGTTATTTTGCAATTTGGGTATTCCCTTTCATGGCTTCATACCTTCATGTAGTTCACTACCAGTCATTCACAGTTTGAATTAGCAGCGAGACAGATCATATATTCTTGTACGTACCACTATGTCTACAAATACAGTGTGTTCAGTTGTACTGAAGGCATTAACATTATTACAATATGTCTAAAGTAGCACAGTCAACTAGTTTAAAAAGTTACGTATCACAACTTAAAAATGATTGTTATCAACTGACAGTAACATATTATATGTAACTTGTGTCAATGTACAGTAACATATATTTAAGGCTCCTGGTGCAACAACAACACATTTCAACCAGTAAACACCAGGGTAACAAATAACAAAATTATAAGCTGAGATAGTCGTTTCAGACACAACCAAACTGAGTGTAATATCCAAGTTCAACACCGATCTCTGCCAGGCTCTCATCTCTACTGACATCCCTCTCTTCAAATTAAATAATCAGTGCTTCAGGGAATTTCTCACGAAATATACTAAACAAACTATCCAAAATGAGTCAACATTCAGAACAACCTATTGTTCAGCCACATATGATGAAACTGTTCAAAAGTTAAGACAGGAAATTAAAGGACAGTCAAATTTGGGTTTTCAATGACAAGATCACAGGCAAAGAAGGCAGGCTTCTTGGCAACATTTTACACTGTGATGTTCTCAAAAACGCACTATAGTAATACTGTTCAATGAAGCTGTGGGTATTCTGTGGACATACAGCGTTAAGTATGATAGTGATTTGCTTTTTATTGGCGATGCTGTATCTTGTATGATAAAAGCTGGGAAAGCATTACTTGTTGTAAATTCTAAGCAGGAATTTAAAAAGAATTTCTTTCATCAACCAATTTTAAAAATCCACATATAGAGATCACTTTTCTATATAGTGTCCTGCCTTCGATACATATTTTCTCCATCGGATTGGTAAGTTTCTGATGCCGTCCAGATAAAAAGAAGAGGTAAGTGTGCGAAGCCAGTTGTGCATGAACTCTTCTACACCTGCATCATCATCGAACCTCTGTCCTCCTAGGTCTTGTTTGAGTGGTTCAAACAAATGGTAATTGCAGGGCAATAAATATGGACTGTATGGAGGATGTTCCAGAGGTGTTGAGTGAATTTCCTCCAGTTTTTCCTGCATTAAAGTGGCAGTATGTAGCCTTGCATTGTCATGGAGAAGAATGATGTTTCAGATCAGTTGCCAGCATTGCTTGTTGAGATATGCAGCTTTTGCTTCATCCAAAAGGCGACTGTAATAGGCTGCATTAATTGTCCTTTGTTCATGAAGGAAATCCACCATCAAAACGCCCGCCCCAGAAAATGGTTGCAAGCACCTTTCCAACAGATGGGCATGTTTTGGTCTTGACCGGACCTGCTTCGTCTCTTTGTCGTCACTCTATGCTTGCTTGCTTGCTTTCTTTGAGTCTGGGGTGTAATGATGTATCAAAGTTTCATCACAAGTCACAACACGACGCAAGAAATACTCTCCTTCCTCCTCGTAGCGAAGCAGAAGTCTCTGACAAACTTCCTGGCGTAAAGTTTTTTGTTCTTGGTTGAGGAGATGAGGAACCCATCTGGCAGATAATTTTCTGTAATGGAGTTCATCTCGGATGATGGTTTGAACTCTTCCGTAACTTATTCCTACGGCTAAAACAATCTGCAGAATTTTTTTCACCGATCTTCACCAATAATGTCATGAATGGCAACAATGTTGTCTTCAGTGATGCTTGTCCGTGATCTCCTTTCATAAGGTTCATTTTCCACAGCTTCTCTTCCTGCCACAAATTTTTAGCCCACTCATACACTCAAGTCTGCAAAAGTGTTTCTTCTCCAAACTGTGCACGGAACCATCTGAAAATTTCAGAAGGTTTGGTGCCCTCTTTTGCAAGAAATTTGCTAATCATGTGTTGCGCACCAGACGTGTTCACCTCTTGCTCACTCATGGCGTTCTGAAGCAGTCCAGCTCTTCACCATCGTTCACGTGCAAACCCCTTCTCCAGACACCCCAACAATATCCTGCAAAAGCGCTGCCAAAGAATTATTACTAACAGCAGCAGTACAGTCAAATTCCCATTTATATTTGATCCACCTTCATACAATATGCAAAATAAAACATAGAGCAATACTGTAGCACATTTTTTACAGTATTAGTAGGCATGAAATTCAGTGTACTGTACTGTATATAAATTCAAAAAACCACTGCTTTTATTATACTCCCTGGAACATTAGCCTATATATTATGGGTATAACCTTACTGTTTCTCCCCCGGTAATACTGAAGGTAGAGATTTTTAGTTATTTCTAACTGTTGGGTTCGATTCAGTGTCGCTAACCATACAGTTTAGGAACCCAACTTGCTGATATGAGTCTTACAGTTACTGTTAATCTAGCACGTTGGCACTGTAGTCATGGTTTATTTCGTGATTTGCGAGAATTACGTACTGCCACTGACATTGTTAAAATCACTAGTGTTACATTTGCGGGTATAATTAAAGCATTTTTTTTTCCCTGTGGGATTGTAAATCTGTCTGGTTAATACCAGGTAAGTAGAGTTGTGGCTTGCGTTTAATGATGTAGTTGGTGTAAAATGGCGAACGCAGCATTTTATTAATTATGGTCTTATTTCGTCAAATACTTGCATATAGAATTCCATTAGGATGTCTAAGAAAGCAAAAAAAATCTGTAAGAACTACTCTGAACAGGAAAGCAAGATTACCTCCTCTAAAAATATCAGTTCAGTTGAAATGGAAGGAAATTTCATTACCAACCTAACCAAACATAACCTTGTGTCTTGTCAAGACTTGTCAGACTTAGGCCTTGTGTATTCTTATTGACTTACGGCATATGTACATGTAATATATTTGCTTGTGAGCTTAATTATTTACACAAGGCAAACACCGAAGAATATGGTTATAGTAATGCATATATCAAAATAAAGGCAGAAATATGTAACATTAAATCAAGTGAGGGGGGGAGAGAGAGAGAGCGTGTGTTTCCTTAATTCCTCATTATGCTTAAAAACTGACTTAATTATAATCTTGATTGATGATTTATTTATCATTACTTGGGGATACACTGAGGTTAGTTTGTTGATGTTTATATATTGTAACAGGAACGCCCGTACTTTAGCTTAGTGGAGAACATGGATTGACGCCAGGGCGTGTACGGTCCATGCTCAGAGAGTTGGAGAGAGAAGGGTAGTGCAGTAAGTTCTTTTTAAGTGAAACTTGCAGTTTATTCAAGAAAAACAGATAAATCATATCACCTTTACAGACGAACGGTTGGAGTTTGAGTGTCCAGAAAGATGTAGAGAAGGCGTCGTCCCACGTCGCTGAACTCCTTCCCCTCACCAGGCCACCACGTCATCCCACGGTGGTTGTCAAACCTTGATGTTTGAAAGAGACTCGAACCTGAAGTCTAACGTCTGGTGATAGTGCAGCATGGAACAGTTGATTAGCTCTGGATTCCACTTAAGTCCCATGAAGGGAGTAAGGAAATGTATGGGCTTCGCAGAGAATGTCAAACTCCTCTGCCGCATTGCACTAAAGGTTGTGGCACGACACCGCACAAGTTCCACTATCAATACTGTTGGACGCAAACTACTTCAAAGAAATAAATTCAAACTCATAGTTCCGTAATGATAATGAAAGTTAACACTGTTCAGTGAACGAATTAGTCACTGACGAACTTGAAATGATAGGTAACACAAAATCTGAAACCTTCTGAGGTTCAACCGTATGCAACTTCACTTAATCTCAGTTCAAAGGAAAAAATAAATTGAGTGCCTCGGACACAGTCTTTCATACTGTTCGTAGTGAATACAGTGAAGTGAATGCAATGATCTAGCACACACAAACTTTGAAATACATTAAAGTTTCTATGAAGGCAGTTTTAACTGATCACAGTGCAGTATCGTGACTTGAAACCAAGTTTTGGTAAAGGAACAGTTTATGAATTGTAACACGTAGTCTTGTGAAAAAAAAAGTTCCAGTAAGACATAGTCTTTACGAAGTAACTTAACACAGTCTCTCGAAAGAAATGTAGGCACAGTCTTTTACGAAGTGAATTAACACAGTCTCTCGAAATAAATTGATTTTCACCCAGGCACAATCTTTATGCACCAAGTTAATTACACTCTTTTTAAAAGCAATGTTTACGTGACAGGAATTAATGTGCAGTCTCTGCAAGATGAAATTCACAAGTCAAAAGAATGTTAATCAGCTGAACTGATTCTATCGCTTGCATTACTATTGAACAAGTCTTCTGAGGCAACTTGTTTCCTTCACACGAAGTTAAAGTCCTACGAGTATACATGAAGTTAAAGTCCTACGAGTATATGTTCGACACTTAAGACACTTGAACCGCATCGCATATCATCTACCATCGGCCCTCAGCCGGACAGAATAACAGACTATACTCTCGCAGCTGGCCCGTACGGTGTGGCAGCTGGGACACGACGAAACACACACTGCCTTCTACGGGGCTAGGGAGCTCCTCCCCACAGGTTGGCTGGCCAGACTGAAAATATGAGGTTCCTTAATTTTTCATAACTCGGTCATCCTTCCACCGATTTGCTTGAATTATGTACAGTTATATTTATTATTACATCTATTACGTCTACAAGATGACATGCTTCAAATTGCGATCAGACATCCCGTTCTGGCTATAGTGACATTGAAGGAATGGCACATTCGATCATGACATCACTCGGCCTTGACTGGTACCCTGCAGCGAGCGATCACCTGTCTGCGCTGTCACACATGATGCCTGCCCGCTCGGCGCTCATTTCAAATCTTCACAGATGCGTGTTAGCGCGTTTTACACAAGAAATACATGGACGGCGAATGCTGACAGGGCATGGCTGAAGAGAATTGAATGAAAATCGGTATGTAAAGTCGGGGAATAAGTCAATACAATATAGGCCATAAATAATTTTATTCACACTGTTAATTCTCAAATATTTATGTTATTAGCGGTTCTATCGATAAATACTACATATCTAAATATACATAAAATTTAATTTATGATCATTAATGTCTTTATATTTTTAATGTACCAGCTATGATGATAGAGATATTCATGAATTTCAATTTTTGTTGCTAAGTCCATATCAACGCTGAGCCACAAGAAAATGGGTACACAAAATTTAATGAAAATCGGTATATGTAAAGTTGGGGAATAAGGAACTACACTTTACACTGTAAGTAATTTTATTTACCCTGGTTGAAACCGCAGTTTAGAAGAAGGCGCCTAAAATTTAATTTTTAATTACCTATATTATTGGTCCTATTGAAAAATACTAAACAAAAGTTATACAAAATACAATTTCAGATCATTTATGTCTTATTCAGTTTTACCGTACTGACTATGATAAGATTGGTGGCGGCAATTATTGTTTTAAGAGGAATTACTACTAGGTGACCATCCTCCATATAACACTAATCAGAGAGAAAAAATGGAAGGGGTCCGACACTTCGAAGAATGAAGGTATCGGCCTAAGAAAGACAAGGAATACAAAGGGCGTGAAAAGAAAGACTCTCTCAGCCTCCATATGTAATACTGTCGCATCAGAAAAGGAAGAAAGTTGACCAAGGGAGGTCGAATAGCATAGAGAGAAGTTTTTATTTTGCAAGTGGCTTTACGTCGCACCGACACAGATAGGTCTTATGGCGATGATGGATAGGAAAGGCCTAGGAGTTGGAAGGAAGCGGCCGTAGCCTTAATTAAGGTACAGCCCCAGCATTTGCTTGTTGTGAAAATGGGGAACCACGGAAAACAATCTTCAGGGCTGCCGACAGTGGGATTCAAACCCACTATCTCCCGGATGCAAGCTGAAGGCGTGCGCTCCTAACCATACGGCCAACTCGCCTGGTGTAGATGAAAGTGAGGACCCTAGCACAAGTCAGTGGAAACAATGCCAGGACTCAGCTAAGGGCCCCCGTGGTCACCAACCCACCGAGCCTCCCAAGTTCAAAGCCCCTGCGGCGACATTTGTCGCCTCTTACAACAGGCAGGGGATACCGTGGGTGTTATTGAACCGCCCCCACCCACAGGGAGACTACTTTAAGTGAATTATTTAAGTTAGATGAATTTAGACTTTTGTTGCTTAGTCCATCTCAACGCCGAACATTGCTGACATAGAAATATTGCTCAATCATGTTAGCTGGAGATGGATTTTGTCATGATTGTCTCAAGGTGTAAAAACGCATGGTCATTGGTCCATATCAACAACGAAAATTGTGAAGATTATAAAAATAAGAAAAAACATAAAGGAACGATTGCTTGAATAATAAGAGAAGAGGGAGTCACAAAAGGAAGGATGACTAACTTTACATTAGATGCCCTACTATCATACAGTCGGAGAAAAACTAAATGTGAAGGCTTACAATATCGAAAGATAAAATTGATCACCAATAACATTTACATTGACCATTGTTTGTTGTGATGTGCTTAATGTCTTCTGCTGCCACTCATCTCCAATAGATGGCATTACTGCTGGGTACCGAGTATAACATCCTGGATATTGGTGGGAAGTAGCTGGGGAGTTAGATAACTCTCTTATTTAGCTTGCCATTCCTCTGGTTCATACATTTTCAGGTACGTAACACACTGGTTCATCATAGTACTCTGAGGCACTGATTGGAATGAAAGTGTGCACACTTACAGAAATATTGGCACAGGAGTGTTCACGACTGTCTACGGCCTGGTCATTCCAGCTCAGTAACTGGCAGCGTAGTACTGTTTGTTAAATGAGAAAATGTGCGGTTCTTCATTTGATCGAGTATTTCATACGACAGCACTGCTTTTAAATGTGACATTCCTACTGACATCATTGTAATGACCTAAATTAACTTCAGTTGGAAAAACCACAAATACAATCTTTCTGAGGATGTAAAAGGCAGGTGGAGGGTGAGTGTCTGTCATTATGATGAAAACTGCTGAACTTAATTCTGACTGGCAGTAGGCAAGTAGGCCTACCATTATAAAGAAAACTCCCCAACTTGACAGTGGCCGATAGTAGGCAAGAGGGCCTGCCATTACATTGAAAATTCCCTAACCCAGTCTTCACTTGAGAAAAGACGTATGGTTACTTCTTCGGTGCATTTTTGAGGTAACGTTAAGAGCTATGCAATCTTACAACGTGTAACTACTTAACCTAGAATTCTGTATACAGTGCAGAATTCCGTAATGAAGCATGGGTATATCAGCTACTACAATATACAGTACACACTAACTCAAGAGTTTTTCCTTTCCTGCACTGTTAGTGTACTTTTGAAATACTGTAGTGTACACCCACCCTGTAGATTGGACACCCTATTACATTGGACATATTGTTAACGAACTAGTGTTAGGTTTAATGGACTACCCAATCATTAAACCTAACATTAGTTCTTAATTTAAACTGTATCAATACGGATCTATATGATGAAGTTCGTAAATTGTAATAATATTTTTAACGAACCGTAGGTGTCCAACTTAGAGGGGCTTCACTGAATAGTTGTGATGTTTCTGTCCAGTACAAAAAAAGCCTAAAAACCATAAATACAGGAGAAATGCGTGATTAACTTATTTCTTTTTTTTTTCTTACAATCTGCTTTACGTCACACTGACACAGATAGGTCTTATGGTGATGAACACTCTCTCTTGTACGAAGCAAACAAGCAAGATTTTAGGCCTAAAAGCGTTGGCACGATTTTGGGACAAGCTAGACAAAATATTATCATCATCACTGTTTTTTAAATGTGATTATAAGTGGAAATATGACACCCGGTTGTGATTTCAGTCTATTATGAAGTATTTTATTTAGCTTTTCTTGAAATGTTTGATTTGCTTAGGAGAGTGGTCAATTATATGATTGAAGAGAAATGAAAAATGATATACAATAATGTATTATGCTTGTATATAATCCCATACGACATTTAAAGGAATCTCTCTCTTTCTTAGCATTAATCCCGACTTGCAGGGTCTGCTGCTTTGCTACATCTCCTCCATTTCTGTCTGTCGTTGACATCTTCTGGTGTTAAGCCAACACTGTGCATGTCTGCCCTGATGTTGTCAGTCCATCTCTTTGCCGGTCTTCCTCGTGGTCTTGTTCCCTCTGGGTTGATGTGGAGCGCTGTTTTGGCAACTGAGTCGTCCTGTTTTCTCATGACGTGGCCGTACCAGCGGAGACGGGCTTCCCTCACTTTGTCTATGATGGGCGCGACACCAAACCTTTGCCGGACATCCGTGTTCCTTATGTGGTCACATCGGGTCAGCCCCATGGACCATCGAAGCATCTTCATCTCCATGGTTGTCAACATTTGCTCCTGTTCTTTCATCATGGGGCGACATTCAGTCCCATAGAACGCTGCTGGCCGTACCACACTCTTATAAACTTTTGCCTTTAGATATTGATGCATCTTTTTATCAAAGAGGACTCCAGTGACCTGTCTCCACTTGAGCCAAGCTGCATTTACCCTCATCCGAGTATCAGGAGTGGTGTCACAGTTTGAGGTGATGACGGATCCCAAGTACTTAAATTGCATGGTCTTCTGCAGGTCTTCTTCACTGATACTTATGGTACCTCTGGTTTGGGGGCCACATTCCAGGTATTCTGTCTTCTGGATATTGAGGTGCAGTCTGTCCTTCCACGTTTGAACCTGATGCTGGAGTTCAGGACGGGTTTCTTGTGCAAGTACCACAACATCGGCATAAAGAAGCGCCCAGGGATGTGAAGTCTGTATGTCAGCTGTTGCCGTATCCATGCAGAGGATGAATAGCAATGGTGAAAGGGCAGAACCTTGATGAACACCCACAGTGATATCGAAAGGCGGAGAGATTCCAGCAGGACTCCGGACGACACTAGTGGAATTGCGATACGGAAGTTGCACCCAGCTTACATACTCTTCAGGGACGCCATGACAGCGAAGAGCTCGCCAAATAAGTTCGTGTGGGATACGGTCAAAAGCCTTTTCTAGGTCTAGAAATGCCATGTGTACACTCTTTTGTCTCTCTCTGTGCTTTTCCATCAAGAGGCGTGTGGCATGGATAGCATCGATGGTACTGCATCCCTTAACAAATCCACACTGGTTTGGTGTTACAGAGACAATAAATCTGAGTCTGCTGTCAAGTACACGTTCAAAGATCTTGAAAGTATGACAGAGGAGTCGTATAGGGCGATAGGTCGAGCAATCACTCACATCTCCTTTTCCCTTCCAGATTGGAACTGTTGTGCTATAGAGCATCCAGCGTTAAGAAAAGACTACAGGCCTTATGGGCTTTTACTTCTGTTGGTGTTACCCACTTTAGTTCTACATGTATATAAACATTATAATGAATTCCTATCAAAATGTATACTTTTTCTTATGAAACAAGGATTGGTTGTGCCATACAATACTAAATAAGACGTAAAATCATTTTGATATCTTTGAGTTTATCCTTTTAAATATCGTATATGCGGTTCAGTACATGGAACAGCCGGCCATGCTTGTCGCATTGCGCGCCACATTTCAGCGTGTAGTGCGGAAGTGTGTACAGTAGTCAACACGTGTAGTAACTCAGCTTAACCACTGCGAATCATCATTGGTGAGGTCAGTGCGGCATGTTTCCCTTTTTGTGTGTGTCACTCATTACAATGATTGGGAGATATTCGGCAGAGCGAAGTGATCGTCTTCCTGGGGCGCATAGTGTTTTGTTATAAATACAGTATATTGTGTTTCATTTTTCGTGTATTGCATTGCTTTTGGTTGTGTGTATCGTGTATAGTTTTTGTCTGTTTAGCATTTTTTATATAATCAGTCAGCGAGTAATACATTTAAATTATAGCTGAACATGTGAAAAGGATAAGTAGTGAAGTTGTCAGGAGAAAGGAACGGCAAATGGTGCTTAATTCATTTTCATATTTGAAAACAAAGCATCCAGGACGAAGTGTAAACTGGGTAGTAGATAAAGCCGCAAAGTTTTTAGGAATTTCGAAGACTTCCGTCTTCAAAATAAGGAAGGAAGCCAGCGAAGGGCACTCCAGAGTCCCAGCAAGAAGCGGCAAAGGAAACAGTTAATTCGCAGTAATTCCAGACTCATTAAATACCATGATTTTGTCAGAAGTGGAATACGGCGCACTGTTCACGAATTCTATTTTAGAGATGAACCGCCAACTCTGAACACAATCCTCACTTCCGAAAAACAGCAACTCCGAACTACCTGATTTTAAGAAATCATACGAATAGGTCATTCAGCATTCCGTATTTTATGTTGCGGAAGAATATTTAAGTTATCGTATTTTGTGATAAACATGAAGCCCTTGCATCTGTTGTCACTTACGAGTAAATTTATCTGAAATGAGCTGAAGGATACATCACCGAGACAGAGATATCTCGCCGTCAGCTTCCTGTGTTGTAACCACATAGTATATGCCTTAATAATGAAATGTTTCTGGGGGCTAATAGACTCAGCACTGCGCTCCCTTAAAGCAACAACGATCATGAAACTTTCTCAGATATAAGAAACAAGACAATCATTTCGGTTTCTGGATATGCATATTATTATTATTATTATTATTATTATTATTATTTAGTTCGCATCCCTGCATGTTCAAACTCTTCCTCTATTTCGAATGATACAGTCAGTGGGCTATTATCCTTAGAAACGTTATGGCAAAACGAAATTTCATTAATGACTGGAGATAATCTGGCATTTATATTATTATTAGTCTTGCAACAGCTGTACCAAGCGTTGTATAATTTTATGTCATGACTGTATTTCGCAAGCAGTGTCCGAGCCGCGCTGAGTGAGCGAGTATGGCAACAGTGGAAGGCAGCAGGCCCATAAGGCCTGTAGTCTTTTCTTAACTCTGGATGCTCTATAGTTGTCCATGAGTGTGGAAGCTGTTTCTCGGCGATGATTTGGTTGAAGAGTGAGACAAGGAACTCTGAAGCAGGCTTTCCGAGCATTTTCCAGATTTCCGCTGGTAAGTCATCTGGACCAGTTGCTTTTCCATTTTTCATTTTGCTAATGGCAAGCATTACTTCCTCGGATGTAATTGAGGGAACAGGGCCTACGATAGGATCAGGACTAGAAATTGGTGGATGCGTAAATTCTTTGTTGGTGATGTTATTAAAGTAATCTGCCCAACGCTGGAGAATGGATTGTTGATCTCGTAGCAGTTTGGCGTCGGCTCCCTTGATGTGCATGACGTGTCCAATGTCCTGAGTTGAACGGTGACGGGACTTAGCAAGACGATATATATTGTTTTCTCCTGATGGTGTGTCGAGCTGGTCGTATAGTGACTGGTAATAATGGTCCTTTGCTGCAACGTTTTTGTCGCCGCCTGATGTATCTGTTCCACAGCATCTTTCCACACGTCTTGAACCGATTGATCGGACTTCACGGAGAAGTTTGCTAAGGCTGTCATCAACTCGTTTTGTTGGGCATTCATCTGCCCAGTCTTAGGTTTAGGTTTGGGTTGTGTAACATTGCTACGAATATCGAGGACAAGCAATCGGTGTTGAGGGGCAATGCTGTCATACGGAATTACTTTAGTGTCCGTTACCAGCTTAAAATCTTGTTGACGGATTAGCCAATAATCAATCTGAGTAGCATGACCACCGCTTGTATAAGTAGCCAGATGTGTTGGCCTCTTTTTAAAATATGTGTTGGTAACAATCAGATCATGAGCCTCTGCGCAATCGAGTATCCGACATCCATCAATGGACTCATCCTGGGGAATTGCTCGAAGGAGGGCATCCAGACTGTTCCAAAATTCATCCTTCTCATCCTCAGTGCATCCAGTTTGAGGTGCATAGAAAGATACAATGTGGGCAGTGATGGAAGTTGAGTCAATCTTGATAGACATAAGCCTATCTGACTCCCTGTTGACACTGGTGACATTGTTGCGGTAGTTCTGGTCGACGACTATTGCCACACCATTTTGTGTACTGGTACCATGATAGATGAGTTTGTAGCCATCTCCGATTTCTTTTGCCTTTGAACATTTCCACTTGGTTTCCTGGATGCAGGCAATGTTGACACGTCTGTTTTTAAGCATTTCTGCTAGTTCACGATGTCGGCCTGTCAACGTACCAATATTGAGAGTAGCAAATCTCAGTAGTTGTTTGGGTTGAACTAGCTTCTTTAGCCTACCCCGTCCATGAGTAGGTAACCCTTGCTCATTTATCACGTCACTCGGGCGTAAGTGGCGCGCGTCGCTTTGAGGGGACGCCCTAGTATAATAAAGGACTTGAATGTTCACATGATGTTCCACATCTACTCTATAAATTATAATATCTGGTAAGGTATGAATGGGGGCTTCTACACATGTTGTATGAAGGGAAAGTAACAAACTGTTTATTTACATAAAATATATTCAATGGCTTTTACTACTAAAAATATGCAGAAAAAAAAAAAAAAAGAGAAACATAGGTAGAACTATATACAATTCCAGGCTATGAAATCATAATAATTATCATTGTATGGCTTCAAGTACCATGTGCAAGCTTATTAGACACCATCTGGCTGCTTGATCGTCCATTCCGATCCCAAAGTGAACTGAATATCTATGCACCAGAGATCCTTTACATGCCGAAATCATACGACATAGTGTCGAATTGACTTTTTCCCGCCCTTCAACAATCAGACTACCTCTGCCAGGTTTAAACCCGCTATTTTGGGATCTGAAGGCCGACACTAACATTGACCCACAGAGGGAGCTATTCCATTCTATCATGCACATCAGTGGCATTACAAAGAAAACAAATATATGTAACTTAATCCATCAGGTTAATCTCTAAAAAATGAATATTTATGACCATGAGCAACCAATTACACTATACTGTCAATATTATCAGTACAGTAAGAAATATGTTGAGAAATTAATATTGGGTTCTGATTATAAAGAGGAATAACAGTGTATCAACCTATTGGTTATGAAACAAAATGATCTTTGTTAGTCTACTTCTAACATTGGGATGATGCACGTATGACCTGCCAATACGTATATTCATATACACTTTCATAATCAACTTGGCCATTCAGTGAAAGAAAAAATGCCATCCCTTATATTTACTAAAATACTGATTTTAGTCCTCAAGGTAAGGCCCAGAAATATTACTCATGCCGATAGGGAAGGAGGGAAAAACGTGAAGTCAGCACAAGTAAGCGAAATATTTTATGCACACGAAAATTAATTTCAAAGGAACATATGCGTGAAATTATATGCCACTGCCTTTTATGGACCTCTCTGTGCAAGCACAGAGACTGGCAATTTCCATCAGAGAGGTACATACCGTACTTCAATTTATCGGGAAGGTCCAGTAGTGAAAGCACCAAACAAGCCAGCTTTAGCCAAACAGCACGGTCGCTCAAATTCGCATGCTACCTCTAGTGTATATTTTATGTACTGTATGGTACTGCCAGAGATTTAATGATGGTAGGAGGGCTGGTATGAGGTTAGAATGACACCTGTAGCTCACCTCCATTGGGGTTATGTCTGAAAAGAACTCTGCTGCCTAGGGATAAGGAGAGGAGTTTTGTCCAATTTCATGGCTAAATGGTTAGCATGCTGGCCTTTGATCCAAGGAGCCCAGAGTTCAATTCCTGGCCAGGTCGGGGATTTTAACCTTCATTGGTTAATTCTTTTTTGCTATTTGCTTTACGTCGCACCGACACATGTCTTATGGCGACGATGGAATAGGAAAGGCCTAGGAAGTGGAAGGAAGCGGCCGTGGCCTTAATTAAGGTACCGCCCCGGCATTTGCCTGGTGTGAAAATGGGAAACCACGGAAAACCATCTTCAGGGCTGCCGACAGTGGGGCTAGAACCCACTATCTCCCGATTACTGGATACTGGCCGCACTTAAGCGACTGCAGCTATCGAGCTCGGTATATTGGTTAATTCTTCTGGTTCGGGGGTTGGGAGTTTGTGCCATCAGAATTCATCTTACGTAGGACCCATCCGCACAGGTACGCAGGTCGCCTATAGGACATTATCTTGAAAAACCTGCACACCGCTACTCTCTGGAGGCCATTATTATTATTATTATTATTATTATTATTATTATTATTATGCAACTAGCCCCTATTAACACTAATCAGAAGGAATGTAGAAGATGCTTGACATTCAAAGAATGAAGGCATCGTCAAAAGAAAGGGAAGGTCGACGAAGGGAGTGAAAAAAAGACTTCCTAGGCCTTGCAAGCCTAATAACGTCGGGGTCAAAAGAGAACAAGTGTTGATCAAGGGTGGCCGGATAGGAAAGATGAAAGTGAAGAACTTGACACATTAAGAGGAAGAAATGCCAGACTCAGCTACAGGAATCTTGGTTGCCAATCCACACTCCCAAACTGAGCTCCCCAGGTTTCCCTTTTAGTCACCTCTTACAACAGGTGGAGGATACCATACATGCGTTCTATCATCCCCATCCAAAGGGTATTTATTGCTCCTATAGCTTTCGTTTCTGGAGCCCCACCCCCACAAAAAATAAATAATACTCCTGAATATGGCTTTGTTCTTTGCAATGAAGCTGAACTTGACTGTCAGTTAACAAGATTCTGGGAGTAGGAGGATACCCCCAATGATTTTAAGAGATCTGAGGATGACATTGTGGCAGGCATTTCCCAATACATCTCATAATGCAGATGGACATGGGCGATTTGTTGTCAGTCTTCCCTTTAAGCAGGATCTGAGTAACCTTGGAAAGTCCTTCCAGGTTGCACTTTGCAAGGCAATCAGTTCTTACTGAAGCATATACAGAACCAATGACCGAGTATGAAAAGCTAAATCACATGGAGGAAAGAAGGGAGGCTCAAATAGGAGATTTGCGAACCATTATTACATTAATCACCATGCCATATTTAAGGACTCAAGCACAACAACTAATTTAAGAGTAGTCTTTGATTGCTCAAGAAAAACTGCTAGCGGCTGTTCTCTGAATGATTTGTTACTAATAGGTCCTACACTTCAACAAGATTTGTACTCCATAGTCCTAATAGTAAGATTTAGGATTCATCCAGTTGTCTTTATGGCCAATGTAGAGAAGATATACAGGAATATTAGCACGCCTGGAACACAGATGCTTTCAACATATCTTGTGGGGACCAAATCCTAAGGAGCCTATTCACATATACCAGCTGAGGACACTGACGTATGGAATGGTACCAAGCTCCTTCATGGAAACAAGATGTCCTCTACAGCTAAGCTATCATATGAAGAAAAAGAATAATAATAATAATAATAATAATAATAATAATAAACCTAACTGTATCGCAAATATTGAAGGAAGATGTTTTTACACAGACAATGTACTGGCAGGAGTGAGAAATGTTAACGAGGCACTACAATTACAGCAAACCTTTGTTCAGGTTCTTTTGAGTGCTGGATTTCCTTTAAGAAAATTCTCCTCAAATCATTTTGTTCTCATAGAAGCTGTGCCATGAAGCTGCAGGGGAATTCAGTTACAGTTTTGCTGGATTAGAAATTTGGTGTGAAGACTTTGGGAATACTCTGGCATCCTACAGCTGACGAATTCCTTATTGCAGCAAAGAACTGTAAGATGATTATCTTGACAAACCGACAGGTGATCAACAACAACAATGGGATAATCCATTGCCAAAAAGAAAAGTCTTCCCTGTTTCAATAAAGCCCCATTCACAATGCAAATGTAACGTAACGTAAACTTAAAATTAACGTTAACTTAGAAGTTAGCGGCCATGTTATCTAATAGAACCATTCACAATGCGCCGATGTAAACTTAACTGCGAGTCTGTAAAATTAAGAGATTGCAAACTCCAAGCTCTTTCGGGTAATTTTACGTTAGGTTTAAGAACCAGTCAATCAGAGCAGACGTAAACATTGTATTTTGTGCGCGGTGTAATGACTTCTTTCGACGAAATACTTGTAATTCTCTTTCAAAATAATCTTTATGTGTATGTATGACAAAAGTAAAAGGAGTTACAAAGAGGCTGTACTGAAAAAGAATACGTGGAAATAAATATGCTGTAGCAATGAAATCTGACGGTAAATGGCAGGAGACAAGCTCGCAGCGTTGGCGACCGGACGAGAGACAATTCCTGTCATAGATAGGACAGTATCCCTGTATATATATTTCTTAAAATTACCACAGACTACTAGTTTACGAAAATGATATCATCCAGACATCTCATCGGAGTGTGATAACTAGGTGCACAGATGTTGGTAAAGGAGACCGTACACTTCTTTTTATTAGAAAAGGGGAATCAAATCGTAAGACAGAGTGAAACAGTTCAGGTTTCATCCATATGTACAAAACGAACTGATGAGGGTCATTTCTTACGCTAGATTACCGAAATTGCCCTGAAATAACCTTCTTTGATTCAAGGGATGAACCCATTTTCTGCACCGTTGTTTAGTTCGCCTTTTCATGTACATACAGTAGCTCCTAGGAGTAAAGCAAGAGATGTCTGAAGTAATATGAATTCCGCTACCACGTTGTTTGATTCCATTGAGAAAAAACTGCGAGATAGCTTAAAACCCGACATCCGTGCTAAATAACATGGCAGTGTTTTGATTGGCTGCTGTGTACTCTTTACATCCATGTTACGTTCCTCCATTATGAACACCACAAATTTTACGTTAATTTTACGGCTCCGTTACATCGTTAAGTTTACGGTTATATTTGCATTGTGAATGGGGCCTAACAATGTTGGAGTGGAAGTACCTAGGTGTTAAGGAAGGAAATTCATTGGGGTAATCATATAACAAGATAGTAAATAAAGGTTACAGATCTCTTCATATGGTTATGAGGGTATTTAAAGGTTGTACGAAGAATGTACAGGATGAAGGTCTATAATCAACCAGTATAACTCAAATTAGAGTATGGTTCCGGTATATGGGACCCTCACCAGCATTACTTAATTCAAGACCTGGAAAAGATCCAAACAAAAGCAGCATGATTTGATCTTGAGCGATATCCAATAAAAGTAGTTACAAAAATTTTGCAAACTTCGGGCTGGGATACTGCCAGAGATTTAACAATGGCAAAAGGGCTTGAATGTGGTTAAAATGGTATGTGCAGCTCACTGCCATTGGGGATGTGCCTGAAAAGAGCTATACCACCTCAAGACAAGGACACAAGTTTACTCACCTATCAAAAAATTACCTAATTTTTAACACATTGGATTTGTCCCAAGCAATTAAAAAAAAATACTCTTAATATGTTGAAAGGAATGTGCAATTTAGTCAATAAAAGTGTGTTTGAATCATCTTCAAGCATCCACCTGTCATCGCATTTAATCCTGGATGCAATGATGTATCCTGGAGTGTTGTGTATGCATGTATCAATGTTAGCAGAGGGTATTTTGAACATTTCATGTAAGAAAGAGTTTCATGTGGTATGCTGGTACGTTATGTTCCTGTATTTCGCATGTTTATCCCCCTTAACTAGGGAAGAGTATCATAACATCAACCAGCCAGTGGGTAATTATTCAGCACAATGTGCACTTTTGGAATGGTTACAGTAGCGTGCGGCACGAGTAAATACTCGACAAAAAATGTACATTTTACTTATTTAAATTATAACTGACATAGTAGGAATTCAATAGCATTATATTATTACAGCTCTTCTTGTAAACCCATAAATATATACACAGTGTGGTCATACAAAAGTGAATATAAAAAGTGTTCCTTGCATTCTTATGATGACATTTTTCAAATTTTCAGATATGCATCAACAGGTTAAAAATACTTTCTGGTTCATAGGCCGTTCAGAAATTGCTCACAGTGTGGGAAATAGGGAAGCATGGGCAAGCACAAAGTGCCATATTCCTTACAACACTTTCCCGCCACCTCTGGTTTGACAGGCACACAACACAACGGTTTCCTGAGCGATTCCTATTCCGGTCGGCAGGTTTTCAGTTATGAAGTGACGTGTGGTTAGTCGAACTGGATCTCCAGAAGTTCTCCCTGGACGTTTTGGTTTCACTGTCGAATCGCAATACAGTACTTCTCTGTCAGTTTTGATACCAGATTGAGTAAAAAACTCAGTTGAGAATCCATCCCACCTGTCTTTTGGAAGAGAACGAATGAAGTGAAAAAACAAACAATGTTCAGTAAGTGCCAACGCATTGGTCAGACAAATCAGCTCCTCCCATTCCTTTGCTGTACTCAATACTCATTTCCTCTCTTATCCTGTAAAAGTTGAACACTGTTGTCATGGACTGTACTAATCATATTAACATCTTTCTTATCTGCCCACCTTATTATCATCAGTTTGTTCTTGTACCAGATTGTAAAGTCTCCCTTTCGTAACTTTAGATTCTTCTGAACTTTGGGTACATCCTTCCTGTTTACACGTAAAGTGCTTGCAGCGTCAGTTTTCTTTTCCACCAGCAATTCAAACAATCTTGGAGATAAATAGTAAATGTCCATGTATAACATATACCCTTTGCCTAGTAGGTCGCCATTAGTGACAGCATGACCTGGGAAGGCTTATCAAGAGTCTTTAGTTCAATACCGTCAACTTCAGCTTGAACCTGTACAGATTTTCCAGTATTTTATATACTAGAATGTTCCAAACGAACCCAGAATCAGATTTGCACAAGTTGAAGGACACCATCCCAACTCGTGCTCTTTTTTTTTGGAATAAACACTTTCCAGCCAAAGTGACTTTGCAACAACAGACTCTCATCAATGGCAATATCATATCCAGGGGTGTAGGCTGCTTGAAATTGCTCAACAATATATTTCAACACAGACCAAATTTTGTAAAGCTTTAGATTAGGGGCACTTTTAGATCAAAACTTGCATTGTTGCTGAAGTGCAGGAATTTCATTAACAAATGAAATTGTGATTCAGTCATGATATCTGTAAAGAATGAAGTATAAATCAGTCTGTTTTTACTGAAAAACATCCCCATTGTTGGTTTCTGAACTATGCCTTGTAATAAAAATAGGCCTAACAACAGCTTTATTTCTGAGCTATTAGTAGGTTCTCACTTTTGTCACTGCTCCTATTCTTCATTTTCCCACCTCGAGTTTTTCTTTCAATTGACTGTGTGGCATATAAATTGGTTTGATCAGCAATTAGAGTACATAGTTCGTCAATAAAAAAAGAATACAAAAATTGCTTAGCAATCGCATTCCAGTACTACGTGTATACCTGCGTCTCCCATGAAAGGAAATCTAGACCTAGGCTTACTTGGAATGTCAGTCCACACAGCGTCTCTTCTTCTTCTTCTTCTTCTTCTTCTTCTTCTTCTTCTTCTTCTTCTTCTTCTTCTTCTTCAGGATTGTCGTTTTCTGTGTCACTTTTCCCATCAGTGGATGTGTCACCGTCAGTGTCAGTATCTTGTAATAAATGTTCCACTATTTCATTGTCACTGATATAATTAAATATCTTTCCTAACCAAGCCATGTTCACGTCACATGAAACAGTTGATCAACATACACAAACCAATGTACAAAACTTTATCAGAACACAGACAATGCAGTTCGCAGAATTGTACCGTAACAACAACAGCCACTCGCAACTTTTACTCATTTCAATGTACATATTTACAAATACATACTTTACGAAGAATTTGGCGTGGACCGCATGAGGCAATACGAGACAGCTGTCTGGCTGCTGCCTAGGTACAAACTACCCTGCTGGTGTGAGACAGAATATAAATGAATAGGACAACAATAACCATATCTAGTATGAAGGATGTTAGTTTTAAAGTATGCTAGTAGATGGCAGAAGTGATTAAGAATAGCCAGATGCACATAGGCGGCTAACCCAACGTAAGAATACATTTAGAATTATCAGAACGTCTGAAGGCGTCGAACCCAATATTCGTGCGACAGCTATTAGCACCTTTAGGCATCAAACCCAGTTACGGGATTAATGTGTTATGTAGAGTTGTAGAAAACGAGTTCTAACATGAATATAAACAAATACAGTAGACAATACGTGACACAGATTTAGCCTTGTTAAAATGGGAGACAATTTGACGGTGGCGCTCCTAGTGACTTGACCTGAAAAGTAGCGCTAAATTCAAATATCAAAGGAAATGCATATACGAAAATGGATAAATAAATTACATCTAGAAAGAAAGTGTTATTGAGATATTAACTTCGAAGTTGCTAAGGCAATTCTGGATAAATGAATGAAGAATTATTTAAAAGGTTATTATTCAAAGACTGAAATTAGACATATAAACAAGATGTGAAATGGACTGCTGTGAAATGGCTTGATCTTTCATTTATACATTACTTTTTTTTGCTTTGTCATTCCTGCCTGAACTTTTACGGTTAGATTTGTCTTTTTTCTCATTTAAAAAACATTTTATCATCACATTAAGACATTTGTCAATAAAAATATCGGCACAGTCCTTACACACATGATGCAATGAATTAACATTTAAAAGCTGGATCATTTTCCTCTTAACACGAAGCCTACTAACAGAAAGAAAATCTATAAAATTAGCCTCAAAAACATTCAAAACTTCCCTATAAGCAATACTTGCTATTACATTAGGGTAAAGCAAATTTGCATCATCATACTGCTTCAACAAAATGTGTACATTTCGTAAGTCACCAATATTTTGTTCAGGATTGTTAAAGTCGCTGGCCTGGAAATGATCTGAACAGATCTTATAATTCTTATATAAGCACAGATCACACCTACAACAACACATCGGTATTGAAGGTTAACTGCTGCACTATACAATAAAATATGCGTATTATATTTTAAGCCAGTTAAAATATGAAGTACTATAAAAATCTCTTTGTCACTGGAAGAATATATATGCAAACACAATATTATTTACATTTTCTTGTCACGACAGAAATGAAAGAAAGACCATGCATTCTTCTGTACTTCATAGTTACTGCAGCCAAACACAGCACATACCTTTTCCCTCATGTTGAGAGGAGATACCAAAGAATGACACACGCTACTATTTAATTATGACAACTCACTGAAAGCGCATAAATAACACCAAAAACTTCACACACAAATACACGTGCTCTTATGACAGAATCAGTAGTTCTCAGGTTCATCTGCTAGAGAGAGCTCGAATAGCTGTCCCTCGACATCTTGCTGAGTTACATGTTATAAACCTCATTTTAGGTCCGTATTGAAAATTTAACAGTTCAACAATGATAAAGGTGTTTTAATTTATTCCAGGTGGAATAAATTAAAACACCTTTATCATTGTTGAACTGATCTTGCTGAGTGTCGCATATTGTCTCTACTGTATTTGATATAAAGCATTTTTAGACCCATGTTCATATAACATATTGTCTTCTATATGCGAGGAATGTATCTTGAAAGTTTGGACGTACCTTATTCTTACTCTATGTATAAATGATATGATTAAAGAACTGGAACAAGGCTTTTTTTTTTTTTTTTTTTTTTTCAGATGTTATACTGTATAAAGTAATAAATGTTACAGGATTAGAAGAAACTGCAAAAAGACCTCGACACTGTTGTGAGGACAGCAGACAGTAGTATGAAGGTAAACGGGGTGAATAATCAGACTAAGTTTTTCCGATAGGAAAAGTCCTCTCTGTTTTAAGTATGAAGTGGAAGTACTTCATGAGGATCACTCTAAGTACCTAGGTGTTAAGGAGAGAGATTCACTGGGGTAATCACATAAAGTTACAGATCTCTTCACATCGTTGAGGGTTTTTAGGGGATGTACTATGGATTTAAAGGAGGAGGGAGTATAATTCACTGGTATAACTTCAATTAGAGTATGGTTCCAGTGTATGGAACCCTGTTACCCTGACATTGTTACGGTCCAGACAGTCGTCCCCATACATGCCACACATGTCCCTGTGAATTTCACTTGGTGTATGCCCTCAATTTGAGAACTGGAATATATCCAAACGAAAGCAGTATGATTTGATCTGGGTGATTTCCGACAAGAATAGCGTTTAGAAAATTTGGGAGACTGAGTATATACACACATATACACAGAACACATCACACTGCCAAGCACCACAGAAAGACACATTAGTGAATACATCACCACAGAGTTGCCATGACAATAAGGGTGCACATCACCATTCTCACTGTCAGAAACATTGTTATGTAATATAGATGGGTCAGCTACACAATGTGTTCTCCTGGTTTTCTGGACTACTTGAAAACTTCTGCTCATTATCGGACACGTCGTCTTCATGGTTGCTACATAAATCGCCTGATTCATCATCCAGTGGAATACAAAAAATTATTATCAGATGAATCCCACTCATCTAAAACCTTGCTTATTTCTTTTAGTTTCATATCCATACATATTGAGGTTAAAACATAACTACAAGAATATACGAGGGCAGATTGGAAAGTAACGCACAATAATTTTTTCCCCAAAAACTTTAATATGTACCAAAACTACAAAAAATCACAAATGAACTTACATATTTGACCTACTTTTCTACATAGTCACTAAGTTTCTTAACACATTTCTCCCATCGTGGTATCAGTTTCAATATGCCCTGTTCGTACAAGTCCGTTTGGTTGGAGTATAGCCATCTGTGGACTGCTGATTTCACTTCCGCATCTGTTGCAAAGCATTGGCCAGCCAGGAATTTTTTGATGGGACCAAACAGATAGTCCGATGGTGCCAAGTCCGGACTGTATAGTGGATGCTGGAGCACCTCCCACCCAAATTTGGCGAGTTTTTCATGAACAGGAGTAGCAACATGGGGACGGGCATTGTCATGAAGAAATTTGACACTGTCAGCATTAATATTGCGGTGTTTGTCATGAAGGGCATGACACAACTTAACCGCAGTTTTAATGTAGGCTGAAGCATTCACAGTGGTCCCATATTCAGTGAAGTCCACCAATAACACACCAAACAAGTCCCAGAACACTGTCACAAGCACTTTCCTAGCAGATTGAGTCACTTTAACTTTTTTTCGTACTGGGGAACAAGCATGTTTCCACTCAATAAAGGCCTGCTTGGTTTCGGGCGTGTAGTGGTTCGCCCACGATTCATCACCAGTGACTTATTCCTTTGAGAAAGGCATGCCCTTGTGGGGTGTAAGGCCCCATTCACAATGCAAACGTAACCGTAAACTTAACGATGTAATGTAACCGTAAAATTAACATAAAATTTGTGGTATTCACAATGGAGGAACGTTACATTAACGTAAAGAGTACACAGCAGCCAATCAAAACACTGCCATGTTATTTAGCACGGAAGTCGGGTTTTGGGCTATCTCGCAGTTTTATATTTCAATTCCTCGATGGAATAAACAACGTGGAAGCAGAATTCATATTACTTCAAACATCTATTGCTTTGCTCCTGGGAGCTGTGTAGACCTACCTGAAAAGGCGATCTAAACAACGGTGCAGAAAATGGGTTCATCCCTTGAGTCAAAGAAGGTTATCTCAGTGCGATTTCGGTAATCTACTATAAGAAAGGGCCCTCATCAGTTTGTTTTGGACATGCGGATGAAACCTGAACTGTTTGTCTTTCTTACAATTTGTTTCCCCTTTTCTAATAAAAAGAAATGTAAGGTCTGCTTTACCGACATCTATGCCCCTATCTATCGCACCCCGATGAGTTGTTTGGTTCTATTTGTGTGGATGATATCATTTTTGTAAACTAGTAGCACGTAATAATGTTAAGAAATGTACAGGGACACTGTTTTATTTATGACAGGGATTGTCTCTCGTCCGTTCACCAGCGCTGCGAACTTGTCTCCCGCTATTTACCGTCAGATTTCATTGCTACAGGATATTTATTTCCACCTATTATTTTTCGGTACAGCGTCTTTATAATTCTTTTTCCTGTTATCATAATACACACAAAGATTATTTTGAAAGAGAATTACGTTTCGTTGAAGGAAGTCATATCGTGCACAAAATGCAATGTTTACCTCTGCTCTGATTGGCTGGTTCTTAAAGTTAACGTAAAATTAACTGCAAGAGCTTGGAGTTTGCAATCACTTAATTTTACAGACTCGCAGTTAAGTTTACGTCGGCGCATTGTGAATGGTTCCATTAGATAAGATGGCCGCTAACTTCTAAGTTAACGTTAATTTTAAGTTTATGTTACGTTACGTTTGCATTGTGAATGGGGCTTAACGTGTTAAGTGATCCATGCTTGTCATCATTCATTGGCCCTTGTGGTTGTCTGTCAGGTTCTTAGGCACCCAGCAAGTATTAATTTTATGGAGTTTCAACATGTCATGAACAATGTCGTACATCGCACCATAGGAAATGTTGAACGTCTGCGATAAGATTCGCAGGTGCGCACGCTGGTCGTTCAAAATTGCTGCCTCAATGGTGCGGACATTCTGCGGAGTTACTGGCCGCCCGAAGAGTGGCGAATCACTAAGGTTCACACGGCCTTCTTGGAAGAATGCACACCACCTGGAGACGTTACGATTCAGACAGTCGTCTCCACACATGTCCCTGTGAATTTCACTTGGTGTATGCCATTTGGTCCACAAATGTCGAACTACACTTCGCTGCTCTTACACGTGGATGACAGTAAAATGCGCGCCATGTTTGTTTCGTAGTTCAGACTTCTCTCTCTAGAGCAGTACATGAAAACAAAATACCTTCTGTAGTGCAAACTTCCAAACTTATGCACGCGCACACGCACACACACACACACACACACACACACACAATTCTAACCAGTTATGAATGGCCACACTTACTAATTACAAGTCTGTTCACAAGTCCCTCTTCCTTACGGCACAGTAGGAGGTCCAGCCTGTTTGTCTATCTGCGAACTTTCCCCAGGTCCAGTCATCTCATACAGCAGCTGTGTGTAGACCACTGGATCTGAACACAGGGCTATGGGCCACTCGACACCCGATGACTGTTCACTGGTTTGACTGCACAGATGGTCCAGTAATTCACAGTCACATGCAGCAAACAACTGAACAGCTCAACAGTATTCAACGGCAGGGCGATACAACAACAAACATTAACACAGGTTCATTTACCTTCACACTCGCGATAGCGGCTTCCCTCGCTGAGCATCAGTCCACAGAAATACACTAACACACAATACAGTCTTCCATTCTGTCGTCTCCACCTCACTCACTGGGCTCTTCGACACCACAACAACCGCTCCTAGTTCAGACCTTGGAGGGACACTAGTGACACCCAACACCTCTGTCACCCTCAGCCCAGTCACCAAACCCCAACACACCGAGTCCCACACCGACTCTACCTCGCAGGCCAACTGTCACTCCGAGTCCAGCACTGACTGACTGTCCGCGGCCAGCCTCCCTTTTTATAGCTTGCGTGATTTGAGTCAGAAATTTTGCGATGTCACTAGAGGCAGAACATTCCCGTTGAATCTCCAAGAAACTCACAGGTAAGCTGGCTGACAAAAACAGTACAAGGAAAGGCCGGCTCCACCCTACAAGCCGACTGGGAGATCCCAGGTCGTGTGAGTCACCAGCCCCTCTCTGAAAGTACCGAAAGGGGCTACCACGAGCCTGGCACGTAATAAAACTATATAGTCATGAAATTTCAACATTCCAGCTGCAATACCAGGAGAGAAAAAAAAAAAAATTGTGCGTTACTTTCTGATCTTCCCTCATACAGTGAAAAAAAAATTGTGCGTTACTTTCTGATCTTCCCTCATACAGTATAATGTAAAAAATGCACTGCACTTTAATGCACACTAAAAAATAACATGTTTGTCGGTACAAATGGAGAGTTCCACTGACATAAAAAAAACTGATTGGGAACAAAAGCATGCTTTAAAAGAGATTCAGGCCATTGTTATCCATAGAGAATAATTTAGAACACATCCAACCAACATATTGCTCATAAATAATCCAACAGACTGCAGAGAACATTGTGAAATACATTAAAAATTGTAGGAGCTGATACTATGTCAACATAGGAATTTTGAAGGTTTAAAGAAGGAAAGTTCATAATCTATAAAGTGTTTGTCTGTGTGTCTGTGCGCGATGCCCAGCGAAATCTACAGCACGCAGAGATTTGAAATTTTGAACATAGGTAGATGGAAAGGGGTCCGAATGAACCTCGAAGCCGGAATTTTCATTTTCGCTTTCGTTGGTGAGTTATGAATGAAAAAGCATCGGAAAATGTACATTGGGATATAACAATCCAACGTGCTGTCACCAAGATTAAATGCATAGAGTTACTGTCGCTAGGCAACGTACATAAGATAGGTAGAGAACACAATATTCAAGGAGCCATTTTACGTCCAGGACGTAGAAAACCGTTTTTGGTCTTATATGGTGCGAGGGCATATGACGCTGTTGATGGTGATTCGTCCGTCGGATCAGGACGTAAAGTCTTGAGCTATTCGAGAGGAATGGGCTATGTGCCGGCGCTGGATTTCATCCTCTTCATTCTTACTATCATATATAATGTCATTCATTTCATCGCATTAACTCATCTGATTAGGCTGACGGCACGAAAGTTATGCAGTCGTACAAATTAGCTACGAGGATTCATCTCACTTCATACCCAAACCCCGTAGAGAAAGGGGACAAAGGTTGGACACTTATACATTTACAGAGATGCCAACTTTCAAGAAAGGTAATTCGTAATGCAGCCGTTAGGGCACGGGGGCGGCGATCGTAGAATTATTTTTTTTCGTGATCTTACTAACTTAAATATCATTTAAAGCTTGTAGTTGTGTTTGGTAAACGCACACTGGTGACATGCTTTTCCTTTTCATATCATGTGCATCCTCTTCACTAACAGAGCACTTAACAGTTCGGAGTTCATGTGTGTATGTTGTATCTTGGGTATTCAGCCCGAAGGCTGGTTGGATCCTCAACAGGTTCACCATTAGGTGCCATAGATGGCATAGGTATCGCTGAAGAGGCGTACTAGGGAAATGAGGAGTGAGGTAGTTTCCCAGCTTTCCTCACTGAGCCAGAAGTTGCTATTGCACATCAGTCTGCCAAGCCCACTGAAATGCGTGCACCAACCAACCCTATGAGCGACATTTTCACACCATTCATAACAGAGACTGGCTGCATAAGGAATGGCATTACTAGCGTCACTCATACCTCAGGCACTTTCATATTGTCAAAGCCAAGTGTAAGACTGAGACAGGTCAATGAAAGTAACAATTTTATTCTAGCCCATACCAGAAGACATAGTGCACTGTAAACACTATATCTTGCCAGCAAAGGCCTTCGGAGTTCATATTAGCACAAAATTCAGTCTTGTTCTTCTTCATCATGCGCATCCGAAACACCGCGGCTACACACACACACACACACACACACACACTACAAAACACGTGTGAATGAGATTTTGAGGAACGCATTAAACAGGGCCATTCTTCCAAGTATACCTCCCTAAATTTTTCAACTATATTTATTACTAGCATCGCTAGTCACGGTAACGTAATCACACGCATTTTCCTGCACAAGAATTTGCTTCATTATTTCAAACCTTTCGCATTTTGTAACACACGACTAGCATATATCCTAGAAGAGCAATAATATATGTAAATTTGGCAACCAAAATCTCAATAAATATTTCTTCAACAGTCACGCACACAGTATTCACAATTAAACGGAGTTTGTCACCACTTTACCGCCAAAACAAAGACAAAAGAACTCACATACATGCATGGAAGTCTGATCATGGGATGAACAAAGACAACAACTCCGCAAGGTATACCACTTCACAGGTGCCTATATTTCCGGTACTGGAAGCACACACTGCGTTCGGCGCGTGAAAACTCAAAATATTCTTAAATGAGGGACAGGAAAGGTAATATATAAGTAATAATAATAACAACGTAAACGTTTCCACCTTTTCAATACTACAATATATTCACAAAATTACAAATTACACGGTACTAGTTTCGACCCATCTAGGGGTCATCATCAGCTGTATTGGAGCAAAGATCATTTGTGGCGAAATCCTAAGAAAATGTTATTTTAAAGAATAACAAGTGAAATGAGATGTTATGGTAATAGTTAATAATACAAGGAATATACATACTAAGAGGTTTTTAACAAAGAATAAAGTATAAATGGGGTGTTGTAAAAATTATAATCATGGAAATCAGTAAGTTCTTGTATTGAAATGAAATATGGCTTAGGAAGAGGGCTTAAAGTGGGGCTGAAGGGTGCGGGAGAAAGTGTAACTGTCTTGGAAAAGTACCTTTGATTAAATTTAGGATTGAGTTTAGGTTGGCTGCATTATTGTTTCTGAGGAAAGTGATAAATGGATCGAAGAGTATGTTGGGTTTCTCTGAGATTTCATTGAGATTGTGACTGGCATTAAAGTATTGGTCTAGGTGTATGTAGTAATTTTCCATTATGTTGAGTAAAGGGCCCTTGTTTGCTAACATCATTGTTTGCTAACAAGGGCCCTTTACTCAACATAATGGAAAATTACTACATACACCTAGACCAATACTTTAATGCCAGTCACAATCTCAATGAAATCTCAGAGAAACCCAACATACTCTTCGATCTATTTATCACTTTCCTTAGAAACAATAATGCAGCCAACCTAAACTCAATCCTAAATTTAATCAAAGGTACTTTTCCAAGACAGTTACACTTTCTCCTGCACCCTTCAGCCCCACCTTAAGCCCTCTTCCTAAGCCATATTTCATTTCAATACAAGAACTTACTGATTTCCATGATTATAATTTTTACAACACCCCATTTATACTTTAGTCTTTGTTAAAAACCTCTTAGTATGTATATTCCTTGTATTATTAACTATTACCATAACATCTCATTTCACTTGTTATTCTTTAAAATAACGTTTTCTTAGGATTTCGCCACAAATGATCTTTGCTCCAATACGGCTGATGATGACCCCTAGATGGGTCGAAACTAGTACCGTGTAATTTGTAATTTTGTGAATATATTGTAGTATTGAAAAGGTGGAAACGTTTACGTTGTTATTATTATTACTTATATATTATTCTCAGTTCAATACGGACCAAAAACATGAAATTCATAACCATCAAGGACAGGAAAGGGGTATAAATTATTACTGAGAAATCCAAAAATAATATTCTGAGAATTCAAGCCGCCTTGTGTATCCTTTTGAACACTTCATACACTTAGATCTAAAAATCAACAAAAAATCTTAATTTGTGGTGTGTGATTCGTAAAGACGTAATGATGATGGGTAATTCACAATTATTACGATTGAATCGTAATAGTTGGCATCTCTGCATTTAGAGGAAACATAAATGACACAAGGTAAATGATGATAATACACAATGAATAATACATATATCAGTCAGGATGCCATTGTAAGTCCGTGGAATAGGAAGCCATTTTCCTTCAATCCATGATGTCTGTCTGTCTGTCTGTCTGTCTGTCTGTCTGTCTGTGTTCATGTGTGCTATGCCCAGCCAAATCCACGGCAAACAAAGATCTAAAATGTTTGTCATAGGTGGGCACAGGTTTTCACCTAAGACGCGTGGCTGTGTCTGAGAGCAATTCTTGCACCAAGACATGAAGCTGTCAACGTCATCAACAAGCAACACTCACAAGAATTATCCGGTTTCCTATAAATTGGAAAGTCTATCGACACGACATGTCATACAGATGAGGCTGTCAACTACACGACAGATTTTGAACAATTTGGAGTCACCTGGAGTACCCTAGAACATCTTGGGTGGATGACTGTGGCACCGATTATCCTTCTCAGGAATATGAATCCTTCCATCTGCAATGAACACGGCTCTGAAACTGATGAACATTATTGAAGCCACCATCATGACTGAGCATGCCGCGGGTGAAGTAGTATTCCTCGGACTCTAAGTCCATTGAGTAGGAAGCCATTTTCGGCCCGCGACATGAGGAGCCATCAGCCCGTAATATTCGGAAGTGTTTGTGTGTATGTATGCGAAGAGCAGTCAAATCTACAAGACACAGAGATCTGAAATTTTGACATAGGACAATCGCTTAAAGTTGTAGGACTCCATCTTCGAAAACGGTGCTTTTACCATTATCAACTGTACGTGGATTGTTCAAGTGTTCGAAAGGCAAACACAAAATACAGTATACATCTTACCTCCAAACGGAAGGACATTATTATATTTTATTCCGAAGTTCTAAAGAAACGCTCTAATTTGCTTTTAAATAAAGAGTTTAGAAGCATCTAACCGTTGAATTACTAAACGCGGGCACATGCTAGTATCAAGATAAAGTTGGCATTCAAGAGGACAAATTGGTGGAAATAGTTGTTAAGAGGAGGATGATGGTTTAGGGATTGGAATAATTTACCAAGGGAGATGATTGATAAATTTTCAACTTCTTTGAAATCACTTAAGAAAAGATTAGGTAAACAACTGACAGAGGATCTGCCACCTGGCAACAGCCCTAAATGCATATCAGTTGTGACTGATGAAGAACAGAATGTGAAAAGTTTGGTTATGCAATACAATAGTTTCTACTTACGATATTCCTGGAAATGACAGAATACACATACACACAATCTATAGCTGCAAAGAGCACATAAACCTTACATCCACAGCAACATTACTACTTTGCTTAAAATTTAAAATCAAACCAGAAACCTTAAATTGCCCAATTTTACATGCAGTTTCACATAACATTTTTAAGATTTAGAAGTCAAATGCTCAACAAGAAGATACCAAACAGTTGAGAACCCCTGGTCTAGGATCATGGATATTGCTTTCTCTTACATACCTGGACACTGCCAAGTAGAAACCACCTAACGATATTAATGAGATACCAATATGAAACACTATCACTGTGGAACCATACTCTTTCACTGCACGCTTTAACTTCTCTTTACGGTTTAGTACAGTACCATTATCCACTGGTGTACTATAAAATAGGTGAGCTTGATGCTGAATACTTTTAGCCCATGGAAAAACAGAGGTCCAACTTGAATTGCTTAGAAATGGGGATAGTACTGATGAATTCTTTCCATGACATAAGGAGCAGGAAGTATGAAACCGCCTTTGATTTCCAAAAGATGGTGTAACAGTCATTGTACCTGGTTTGCCTTTGTTGATTTCTTCCTTGTTTTGAGCAGTTATTTTACTGTAATGAGTACTCTGCATATCTTCTGATATATATTTGTAGCCTTGACTCCACTGACCCCCAGGCATATTCAGATGAATAGCTTTTCCCGTGGATGAGAAAGGGCTAGGTACATTTGTTTGCATAGCTGAATGTAAGCTAACAGGACCAGAACAATCATAGCTTGCAACATGTGGATCTATTGGTTGTGACAACTGGTTATATCTCTTAGCAAACCCGTTGCTGAAAGTGCCCTCGAACTTGGACAAGATTACTGGACCTGAGATATCTCTGTTTCGTTGTGGGGAAAAACGAGCCTTTTCAGTAGTATTAATATCTTCAATATTGTGAGGTAAAGGAAGAGGCTTGGCGAGTGGATAGCTCCTCACAGCTGAAGCATGAACTAGTTTAGAATTTGTACCTCCAGAAGTCTTGATTGAACTGCAGATCCCAGCACCTAAGAAAAAATAAAAAAATAAATAAATATTAGTATACTATAATGTAATGATCAAATGTTATGACTACTGTATTAATCAATATGTGATCTTTATCGAATTAAAACTAGCAACATGTCACAACCATACAGTATCATTCTTAAGAGACATGACTAAATCCTTTTTCCAGCAAGACAATGAAGAGCAACACAAAATTCTGCTCATACATGAGGCAATCACAAAGCTTTAGAGAGCAGTCTTGTTATATTTATTTTATTTCTCCATAAAAGCTGTTTTATCCAACAAGTGATCAACCAGAACACCAATCAAGTGCTTCATTCTGGTTAACTACCCCTTCAACCGCAGCAAGAGAGTGAAAATCCTTCATAACAATACAATGCCCAGCCAAATCTACGGCAAGCAGAGATCTGAAATTTTAACATACGTAGTTGGAAGGGGGTCCAAATGCACCTTGAAGCCGGATTTTTCACTTTCACTTTCGTTGGCGAGTTATGACAGAAAAACAGGCAGAAAGCGTGTGTTGGGATATGATAATCCAACGTGCTGTCACCAGGATTAAATGCATAGATTCACTATCGCTAGCTAACATACATAAGATAAGTAAAACAAGTCAAAAAGCCATTTTAAGTCCATGGAGTAGGAAGCCACCTTTAGTCCCCAACATGAGCAGCCATAAATAGTCTGTGATATATGGAAGCGTTTCTCTATGTGTATCTTTGCGACGACCAGCTAAATCTACGGTGCGCAGAGATCCGAAATTTTTAACATAGGCGTATTCTTAGATGAATCTTTAAACTTTTAATCCTTTTATTTATTTATTTATTTATTTATTTATTATAACATCTTGGAGCAGATGATTGTGGCACCGATTACCCTTCTCAGGAATATAAATCCTCCTTCCCTCAGCAATGGAACATACTGATGCCCAATATTATTGAAGCTACCATCCTGGCTGGACATACCGTGGTCCCTGGTATTCAATCATACCTTCGTATTTACCGTTTCAATTTAGACATCTGTCGTTCTCCGTTTGTTTGAGTTTCACTATGTGAGTCAACAACACACAAGGACAATAGCTTGAAGTTGTAGGACTCGATCTTAGCACACTGTGATTCTCCCATCGTCAACTGCATGTGGGTTGTTCAAGAGTTGGAAAGGCAAACACACTATATATCTCAGTTCCAAATGGAAGGACACTCGGTACAGTTTATCTGGAAGCTCTGTACGGACAAATGAGTTTTAAAATAAAACATGGTCTTTTGAATTGTTTTAAAGTTATTTGCAACCTCTGCCAACTAGTTTCTGAAACAGACAGTAACAATATAATTAAAAATAAAATGATGTAATCCATGCAATTGATGTAAATACGATGCATGTTAATAAATGTTTTGATTTTCAATAAATGGTTTTAAAACATCTAACGGTTGAATTAATAAACACAGGTAAAGCCCCAGGTACATGCTAGTTAACAATAAAAGAAAAAATGACCTGTTATAGATTTGAGTGTGGCAAAAACCTTATAAATTATTGAACGACTATGGTATCATATCTAGTACCTATGACATACGCAAGTAGAAAGATGAATGACTGAAATTCTATTCAAGGTATTTCATACATTAAAATTAAACATTTATTGCCTTAAGCAATTTCTTCAGAAAGTAGTACATGTTTCGCTTTTATACTAACATCATCAGCTACAAGTGTCCTTGCTTAGGTGAAAACAAAAATGTATTGAGACATAGATTTTCTAAAACTGTCCAAAAACATGCAAAAAACTTTAAGCAAAGCCGTATGAACGGCAGCAAGACTGCTCCAACGCCAGCAATAATTTGGGACTCCTTATTAACGAGATTACTGCTGCCAACTTTCAACTTTACAATGATCATTCAACCACAGGATGTCCCTTGTTAATAGCATTAAAAGCTGAATTTTATGTTTACATAAAGAAACACCACAAGTCACTCATTTTAAGGATTTATTCAAGATATTCTCAACAACACAGTGCAGCAAGAAAATATATATAACGCTTTGATCGGTTGTAATTACGGAACATAAGTTTTTACAAAAAACGTTTCGATGAACATTATGATAAACTGTCACAGAAAAAAAAAAAAAAGCATTTAAAGTCGGAAGATACAAAGAAATTTATTCTCCCACAACCAAACTCCTTAAAACCCCTTCCCCCCTTCAACCCCTCTTGCGCATTACATCACTACCTTAATACCAAACAGTTTTTAAGTTTAATGCATATTTTTAGACAATTTTAGAAAAGCTATGTCTTAGTACATTTTTACTGTTTCCACCTAAGCAAGGACATTTGTAGCTGATGATATTTCTATATAAACAAAACGTGTACTGTACTACTAACTGAAGAAATTGCTTAAGGCAATAAATATGTACTATCAATAAGGTGGAATAATTAATTTTAATTTATCAAATATTTTAGACATAGATACGGATCATGAAGTTGATTGCTTGCAATTCCATTCAAACTCTGATCAACCAAAGCCATCATTGGACACCTTGTCCTCAGAATCTGAAGCAATCTAACATTGTTTTCATATGAATGGTTTATTATTAAAATTTCAGGAGGAGTCCCTATCTCTAGACCCATGGTTATAGGCAAAGGCCAAAGAATTGTATGAGAAAATGGAACCAATAGAAGAGTGCACCTTTTGAAATGGATAGTTAGCCAGTTTCAAGACTCACAATGGTATACAAAAATTAGTTGTAAATGGCAGAAAGAAATCATCGCACCATGAAGCAGCGACAGAATGTTGCCACAAGTTTGAGAGCTGTTTACCCAACAACGCATTCGCAGATGGTGGTGAAAATGTGGCAATGGCTTCAAAGTAAACAAATTATGCAAATGCTCCAAACACGCATTGTGTGAAATTGCTATCATTTATTTTCCTTAAATAGTACATGTATTATCCAGGGGTGATAGATGGAGAAAGGACAAGCCTCACATACACGAAACTGACTCCATCCCCACATATCCCATTGCCTATGGGTGTTAAAAATAATGATGAAATGTTACAATACTCCAAAAATTGCAATAACCAGCAATTCCTCAGTCCAAAAAGTAGGCAACAACAACTCTTATTTGTTTTTTGATAATTTGAAAAATACTCTCTGTGTAAGAAAATATTATGGACAATAAAGTAGTTGGTTTCTTTGTTTGCTAGTGGTTTAACGTCACAATAACATGTTGAAGGTTTTCAGCGAAGCAAGGAAGGTAAAAGGCTATGACTGGGAAGGAAGATAATGGTCACGATCTTAATTCTGGACGTCAGAGGTAAACTAATGTAAATTATAAAAGCAACAATTTTGAGGTTTTTATCATGTGACTTGTTTTGGTTGTGTCTTCTTATGGGTACACTACTGTATGTGCATGTTTCGCAGGAATGAAGATAATGGATACACTATTGTATGTGCATGTTTCGCAGGAATGAAGACGGGGTATGTGATACTATCGCATGTGCATGAATAACTGATACCAATACAGTTGGTCCGTTATGGGAATCAACATCTTTATCACGAATAACTGAGCAATAAAAATGATAAATGATCATACAACAGTTCAACCTTACGCCGACAGCCGCACTCCTTACAGTATTGGCTATTATGATAGTTTACCATGGTCAGAACTGTCGATCTGACCTGCCTTAATGGTAGCAAAATGTGCGCCTTAGCAACTTCCGGACGTCAGAAGCCCACAGGTGTCAACTTGAAAGACAATAGTTTACCTCAGATGTCCAGAATTAATGTACAGCACAGCATTTGCTTGTTGTGAAAATGGGAAACCATGGAAAACCATTTCCAGGACTGCCAATGGTGGGATTTGAACTCACTATCTCCCAAATGCAAGCTCACAGCTTTGCAACCCTAACCACACAGCCAACTTGCTCGTGACAATGAAGTTATTAATAAAGTAAGAAAGTACACTCATGTGTAAAAACCTAAGCATAACAGTCGTATGCAAAACAATGGCCCGTCTTCACCAATATTAAGCCTGGCTCCGTGGCTAAATGGTTAGCATGTTGGCCTTTGGCCAAGGTGTGACTCCCGATTAGGTCAGGGATTTTAAACTTCACTGGGTAATTCCTCTGGCTGAAGGGCTGTGTGCATTCATGTGTACGCACACTGTCTTTAACATTAGAATTCACCCTAGGTAGGACCAAATCTTAACAGATGCACAGGTAGCACATGGATATCAACTTGAAAGACCTGCAACCAGGCCTCTTCAAGCCATTACACTTTTTTTTTTTTTTACAGCAGGCTATTAAACAGTAACCATATTATGTTTCCAACCTGCCTGAACACTGTCTGAAGGGAAGCAGAGTCACCATAGGCAGGAATATATTGTTCATAACCACCTCAGAGATAGATAAGGAAGAGTGCACCACAATCTGACCAGAATAGACCAGTTGTGACAATCTTGATATGAATCTGATGTGCACTTAATTTTTATTACTCTTAGAACCCATACTGATGATATAATGCAAAGAAGAATCACTGGGTGACCTGAGTTATATCAGATTTAGATAAGTGTCCCATGTCCGCAGGTCCAAATGAACGTCACTGCACAAAGATTGCAAGAGAATGAAAATGACTAGTAGTGGAATTTCAAGGAATACAATGTCATAAGAAGATTACTTGCTTGTTTTTTAAAGGGGCTTAAAATCCAGGCCCTCAAGAATGAAGACTGTTATTTGATCATACAGACAGACGATGCCGTCAGGGTACAACAGACTATCTTGCCAGAACTGGGCTGAGTGGCTCACATGGTACAGCACAGGCCTCCTAAGTCCAAGGGCTTGATCCTGGCTCAGTCCAGTAGTATTTCAAGGTGCTCATATATATGACAGCCTTGTGTCTGTAGATTTACTGCCACATAAAAGAACTCCTGTGGGACAAAATTCTGGCAACTTGGCATCTCCAAAAATCATAAAATTAGTGGGATGTAAATATGTATTTACTTACCATAACTTCCCAAATAATGTAGGTTGCCAACTATGACAAAGTATACCAATATACTATATACTATAATTTAAATACTGAAACTGTAGTTATGCAAGATGAGAAAACTGGAAGCAACAGTTTAACGGGAAATGAATAATTACAGGAGACTTATATGCTATGCATTAACTTTTCAGGTTGAACAGGTGATTCCTCCGTATCTGGATTAACCCCTTCAAAGCACAGTGTGTGACAAGCTGGCAAACCTGCAGCAGCTGGATCCCAAGGGATCTGAAACATTTCACAATATATCTTGGCTTCCGTGGCTTCTGATCATCAGCCCCACCACAAGCAGTTCCGTAACATTAAATGCTTCCTGGAAATAGCTCATTGTTGGCTCGTATGTTAATTTTTCTTCTCAGTCAACAGTTGCCAGCTGATCCAGACTCTTCTTGAAGAGTACCAGGCGGTCAATTATAATACAGTACCTTGAACTAAAGGAATTTGGTGTCTTCAATACGTTATTGAATTTGATATTGTACGGTATGTTAAGACACATGTATAGAGCGTATTTCTGTACGGAAGTGAGACCTGATACTAGGAGTGGCAGAGGGGAAGAGGGTAAAAGCCTTTGATCAATGGTGCTATAGACGAATATTGAAAATTGGCTGAAGGGTCAGCATTGAGTCCTTCGTTTCAGAGCGTCCCGGGTTTGATTCCTGGCCGGGTCGGGGATTTTAATCGCCTCTGATTAATTCTTCTGGCTCAGGGACTGGGTGTTTGTGTTTGTCCCAACACTTTCCTTTTCATATTCACACAACACACTACACTACCAACCACCACAGAAACACGCAATAGTGATTACATCCCTCCATATAGGATTGGCATCAGGAAGGGCATCCGGCCGTAAAACAGGGCCATGTGCGACACAGTTTGCACCCGCGACCCCACAGGTGTGGGAAAAACAGTGGGAGACCTTGGACCGATATAAGAGTTACTAATGAGTAAGGACCTGAAAAAAATCGCATTTGCGATAAATGCAAATTTTTGAATCTTGTACTGAATCCAAGCCTATGGTAATTCTAATATGGAATAAAATAATTTTTACGCATAAATAGAAGAGCGACAAAATGTGAATTGTGACCCAAAATGTGAAATTAGTATGAATATGGAATTTTGGTGCGAATTCTGCAAAAATGTGCTATTTTACTGGCAAAAACAACATTTCGGCAAAATCATCAGAAATACTCAAAATATGATGCATAAATCTTTCGACCGTTCCGATCGATAAAGAAAAAAAAGGCGATCGATTGCTGCTTGCCAACTTTAATCGATATTTACAATGGGAATAGCAAGGGGAATAAGATCTGTATCGATTATTATCAAAATGTAAATAGAGTGTCACGGAAATAACAAGATAGACTCAGCGTTGTTTTCCTGTTGTTCAAAATTGAAACTAGTGAAGAGAAGAAAGTCGAGAGATTGTTTAGTTTATGGGGCGCACGGCAAAAACTGTGCACGAAAGGGCTCAGCAATACGCAAAGGATGGTTTATATACCACAGATTCAGCGACAGTGTTTTGCAAGTATTGTAACTGCCGAGTAGGGTGGGAAAAAAAAGATAGCATTGTGAAACATGTTAAATCTGAAAAACACGTGGGTAAGCGACACGATAACTGAAGTTCAACCCCTGCTGCTAGTACGTCTCAAAGAAAGCAAGCAATCTTCTGTGCTTACACAGATAGTTGTAAACGACGAAAAATTTCCAGAGATAACTTCTTGAAATGCACAGTTGAAGTATTTGCAAAAGCAAATATATCCCTGGAAAAGCTGGAAAGCAAATAGCTAAGAGCCTGGATTACTGAGTTTTCAAATGAAGAATTGCCATTCGTGAGAACTCTACGTGAAGTATATTTACCGGGTAAGTTTTGTTTTCACTGATCGGGTGCGGTTTAGGTATTACAACATCAAAACCACATGCAAAACTGAAGGATACCGAATTTGAGTGTGATTTCCATATCAAACTATCTAACCCGTACCTAACTGATCCAGTAATTTTAAATTATATTGTTATAAATTGAGGTCTTTCTTCCTTTCTAGAAGTTGTATCTGACCACCAGAAAAGAACAGCAGAGGCTCTAGTGGGGAAGAACATCAACATACTCTGTGATGAAACTACAGATAGAATGGGCCCTTGGATTTTTATCATCTCCAAGTCCCAGCCGGATCGAAAAGAGAGATGCGCGTTGTTTCTGTGAACTATCAAGATGCAGGAAATGCTACAAACTACTCTCGTGCTATTTTAGAAGCTCTGCACAGTTATGGTGCACCATATGATGCAGTTAAAGTGTTTGTTAGTGACAGTGCCCCGTATATGACCCGGTGTTATGAAACATTAAGTGTGGTCATAGGGGATCATTTAATGTATGTACAGTGCTGGGCACATAAGATCAGCTTGGTTGGCAATAGTTTGGTCGCAGTGATGACAGATTTAAATCATGTGGCTGCGATGGTAAAGTCTGCATTTTTGAACACAAGAAAGCGAAAATATAATTATTTACAATTCTTAACATCAAAGTAGGGTGCTTCAAAGGAAGCAAAGCTTTTTCTTGCACCTGTCATAACCCGATGGAATAGCTGGTTCCAGGCTGTCTTCTATTAGAGTGCTTACTTTACTGATGTTACATTTTTCAAGATGACTGACACGAAAGACATCAACAACCGTGGTATTAAGTACCTGACTGATCTGAGTGACCGAGAAGTGAATAGGCTTCACTCCCACATGGTGTTTGTTACAGATCATGCAGCTGGATTGGTTGACCTCCTTACTGAACTGAACTGAACTTGAAGGATCTGTATCCTATCTCTCATCTCTTTTACCCCAAACTGCATAACCTTGATGCCAGTTTTACCTTCATTTGTGAAGGGACTTTTTCTGTGGCAAATAATGATGCTTTGATTAAGCTCACTTCTCTACCGCAGGCTGCATGTAGAGACACATTTGTCAAAGCTGCTCATTCTTCACAGTGCAAGCTAGCCACATTGAAAGCTAAAGACCCCAACCATAAGCATTTTGTGTCAATTTCTCAAGCTTTGTATCCAAAAAATATAATTTTGAATAACACTGATAAATTAGATGAGCTTGAGAAATTGTTTGGAGTAACAGATCTCTCACATAACGGTATCTGGTCTGGTTACTGTTCTCTGAAACATGCAATTCAAACCCACATGAAAGAAAGTTAAAAATGTGACGTCATGCTTGCATTAACTGCAGTTCAGACAGAGTTCAGTATATTTGCTAAATACAGTAGAGTCTCGTTAAACCGAACTAATTGGGACCGGAGTCTGTTCGGATTACGAAATACTTGGATTACATGTAATAAATATAATTTTTGGTCCATATTGATGATATTTGATTGAAATAATGACAGTAAGTTATTTATTAGACCACCTAATCAATACAAAGTCTAGTCTTGGATGATTTACATAAATTTGTTAACTAATAGTGGTACATGTTTCGCCTTCCCTGAAGGCATCATCAGCCATAGTCTTAACCTTAAATTAAAAATAAGCTTATATGACTAATAAAATGCAAGTAAATCTTCATTCTGTAATATGTTCTTTAATTTCAATAAGAAGACCTATTGGACCAGACCATAGATAACATCCCCAAACACCATATAAAATTATTAATAGGCGACTTCAACGCTCAACTAGGCAGAGAAAGAAAATACCGTGACATCATCGGAAAATGGCCAGCACACAAGAAAACAAATAAAAATGGAGAGAGACTAGTTGACCTGTGTAGAAACCATAATTTAATCTCAAAATCTACATGTTTTAAGAGGAAACCTCAAAAACTCAAAACATGGAAACACCCTGACTACACTAAAGGAGAATGGCAACTGGACCACGTCTGCATGGACAAATACCACCACAAAGAGATCTATAACGTCAAAGTCCTCCGAGGAATAGACACAGGTTCAGATCACTACGTAGTTAAAATTAAAATTAAACTCACTCCCCAGAGGTGACAACAAAAGCAAGCCCTTAAAACTAAAAGAAAAATAGATCCTACCCAGCTAATCAACAACAAAAATTACCAGAAAGCAACTGAAAAAATAAAAATCACAGACAAACTTGAAGACTTAGTACACAACCTTAAACAAATTGCAGAAGACCTAGCTCCAATTAAACCACGTAAAAAACACCAATGGTGGAACAGTGAATGTGATGAAACAGTGGAGAAAAGACATCAGGCATGGCTATTACATCAGTCCCAAAAGACAGAAATATCCTATCAAAAGCTAGTAAAACAGAGAAAAGAAACTACCCAAGTCTTAAGAAGAATAAAAAGACAACATCATAAGGACACCCTGCAGTTAATTGAAGAACAGTTCAGTAAAACTAAATCAAGGGACTACTACAAAACCTTCAGAAAGCAGCTCCAAAAATATGAACCCCCGACCCTACTGATGAAGGATGAAGATGGTAAGCTGGCCCATAACAATAAAGACAATGCAGAAATTCTGGCTAAACATTTCAACAAGCTTTTAAATTGTGAGGAACCTACAGAACTCCTTCATTTGGACACCAACACCCCGATAAAAACATCACCAGAAAACATCAATCCCCCCACAATAAAGGAAGTCTACCAAGCTCTGAATAAATTAAAAAACTACAAAGCGCCAGGAGAAGATCAGACCTTTGCGGAAATCTGGAAATATGCAGGAACCTCAGCAAAAGTTGCCCTCTATCAACAACTTGTCTCTATCTGGATTAAAGAAGAACTACCAGAACACTGGACAACAGCCCTCATTCATCCTCTGCACAAAAAAGGGGACAAAACCGACCCTAATAACTACAGGGGAATCTCTCTCCTAGACATAACATACAAAATATTTTCAATAATCATCCTTAATAGGATAAGTTTACAACTTGAGAAAGAACTAGGAGAATATCAAGGAGGTTTCAGACCCTGGAGGAGCTGTCCTGATCAGATCATGAGTCTTAAGTTGATAATGGACTATAACAGGAGAAGAAACAGAGATATGGTGATAACATTTGTAGATTTCAAGAAAGCTTATGATTGCATCCATAGAGAATCTCTGTTTAAAATTTTAAGACACCTTGGACTACACCCCAAATTAATAAACATGATAAAATTGACTCTCACCAATACCAAGTCAAAAGTGAAGTTTAGGGGGGAAACATCAGACATTTGAAATTAAAACTGGACTACGGCAGGGAGATGGGCTCTCACCACTATTATTTAACTGTGCTCTAGAAATGGTAATGAGGGAATGGTTTAGAAAATCTCCCCCCAAAATAAAGATTGGCCGAAAAATCAAAACAAATTGCCTGGGTTTTGCTGACGATTTAGCATTACTAGCAGTGGACATAAAAGAAGCAAAAACCCAGATATCAGAACTTCAAAACATTGCAAATAAAATTGGCCTCAAAATATCATTTGAAAAAACAGAAATTATGCCCCAAAAACCAACACAGCTAAAAGAAGTCACCATAAATGGTAATAAAATCAAAATAGTAACTCAGTTTAAATATCTTGGAGAAGTAATAACACATAACTTAAATGAAAAAATCTCAATCCAAGTAAGAACAAATAGATTAGCTAAAGCACAAAAATTAACATGGGATATCTACAAAAAGAAATGTCTATCAATAAATACAAAAAAAAAAACACTACAACACAGTTATAAAACCGGAAGCTACATATGCAGCAGAAACACTCTTTTACCTGAATAAACAATCAAAGACTGACAGACTTCAGAAAATTGAAAGGAGGATTGGAAGAACCTGTATCAACAAAAAATATCAGAAAGATGGACAGTGGCAGTTAATACCTAACAAAGTCGTGTACAAAGAGCTAGAACTCATTACAGATACTATGCGTAAGAGGAGACTGGGATTCTTTGGACATATCATGAGGATGCAGGACTCAAGACTTCTGAAACAACTAGTACAACACAATCTCGTCTCAAAAAATACCACAACAGGATGTAAATGGATCAGAGAAGTAAGAGAGGATCTGAAGGAAATAGGCCTTACAACAGAAGACACCAAAAATAAGATAAAATTGAATACAAAACTCAAGAATACAAACCTCCGCTTTACCCTTACACAAAACAAACCAACAACACGCACATTTTCAACTGAGGAAAGGGCACGAAGATCGGAGCGTCTGAAGAAGTACTGGGAGGACCGCAAAGCCCGAACAATCCCTTCAAAGAGACCTGAACGACGGACTGACTAAAGTGATCCTATGTGATCATAAAAGAAGAAGACACCATAGCTCAATTGGTAGAGCAACCGACGCAGGAGGTTGAGGGTCCGGATCCCACTGGTGTCTGGTTGGCCATTTTTGTTCTGGGCTTAACATCTCTTTAACACGTACTAAATGCATGTAACACGACCTAATAGGTTGAAAGTCGGTTTCGATAATAATGTTATTGTTTTTACGTCCCGCTAACTACTTTTACAGTTTCCGGAGGCACCTAGGTGCCAGGATTTTCTCCCGCAGAAGTTTTTTTACGTGCCAGTAAATCTACTTACACGAGGCTAATGTATTTGAGCACCTTCAAATACCACCGGACTGAACGAGGATCGAACTTGCCAAGTTGGGGTCAGAAGGCCAGCACCCCAACCGTCTGAGGAAAATAGTTTCCCCATGTCCATTCTTTAGCAGTTACATTAATAAAATACTGTATAAAATAACAGTACGGTACTTAAGAACCCGTAGAGGAGAAAGCGACTAAAACTAGGTTAAAACTTGTCCCCTAAATCTGCTATAGTACAGTAACACACATTCAGATGCCGCGGCCGCCTTAGAACTTGCCGTACGCCACATCGAACAACACTCCGCTGCTACGCCCACTGATGTGATGATTATGAGACGCTGGTTTAACACTGCATCTACGAGGAGGTTCCAATCACTACGGCAAAAGAAACTAACAGATTTTGTAAAAATAAATGACCAGCGATTGATGGTTTATGATGTGTAATTATGTTTACGTTAAGTTACTGTAGTAAAATATGACTAATAAAATGCAAGTAAATCTTCATTCTGTAATATGTTCTTTCATTTCAATAAGAAGAATATTTTTAAAAAACTGAATATTTCAGTTCGGATTAACCGGACTTTCGGATTAACGGGACCCTAGTGTACTGTCTTGAGTTGATGTAGATCCCAACGAACAATGCAGATAGCGAGCGCGTGTTGTCTCATTACAGACAGACGGTGCAATTTGAAAAAACGCAATGCCGAAGTACTGACAATGCTTTCGTTTGAACAATGAATTTGTATTGTGTGTGAACCGAGGACAATAATTGCACTTCATAAGCTTGGGATTGTTAACATTAATAATACCATGCGATTTTTTAACTTTGTAAATAGATGCTAATTTTGGAAAATACAGATGCTAATTTTGAAACAAACAGATGCTAATTTTTCAGGTCCCTACTTATGAGGAAGTAAGGGAAAGAGTTGGAAAAACCCAAAGCTTGTCTGGGAATATGAATAAAAGAAGAAATACAAGGATTGGACATAATAATCAGACATAAGAGTTTACTAGCCTTCATCCTGGAGGGCTCTGTGGAAGGAAGAAATTGTAGGGGAAGGCCTAGACTGGAATATACTAGTCAACTGGTGGAGAGCTGGGATGCCAATTTTCTGAAGAACTGAAGAGAATGGCACTAGCTGGAATCTTTGGAGAGCTGCTGCTAACCAACCTTACGGTTGTAAACTTTAGTAGTAGTACTGTATGTGCATTGCTTAAGCAATATCACATAACTTGATGAAAAACTTGAGCATTAAATGCATAACAATTTTCAACAATACATAATCACCCGACCAATCAGAAATTGGCTCAGAAACTGCCAACTACAAGTAATGAAATAGATTTATAAAAAAATAAAAGTCTCGTCAATATCATTTTGCACCTAATTTTTCAACTAAATATTGTAATCTTAAACCTAATGTAAAAATACTTGATTACTCTTATCTTGTGCATTAATGTTTTGTTCTTTGAGTCATCAGTCCATAGGTTTATGCAGCTCTCAATACCACCCTATCCTGTGCTAACTTTTTCATTTCTACGTAACTACTGCGTCCTACATCTGCACCAATCTGTCTGTCATATTCATACCTTGGTCTAACCCTACCGTTCCTACCACCTACACTTCCTTCAAAAACCAACCGAACAAGTCCTGGCTGTCTTAAGATGTGTCCTATAATTCTATCCCTTCTTCTGTCTGACTCATTGGCTGAATGGTCAGCGAACTGGCCTTCGGTTCAGAGGGTCCGGGTTCGATTCCTGGCCAGGTTGGGGATTTTAATCTTCATTGGTTAATTCTAATTCCAATGGTTCGGGGGCTGGGTGTTTGTGCTGTCCCCAACATCCCTGCAACTCTCAAACCACACATAACACTATCCTCCACCACAATAACACGCAGTTACCTAAACATGGCAGATGCCGCCCACCCTCATCGGAGGGTCTGCCTTACAACGGCTGCACCTGGCTAGAAATAGCCCCACGAATTATTATCATCACTTCTTGTCGAATTCAGCTAAAGTGATCTCCTTTCACCAATTCTATTTAGTACCTCTTCATTAAGTCTTCAGAAACATCTTTCTAATTCCTATATCACTATTTGAAGTGAGCAAATTTCCTTAAGAATGTTCTTCCTTGCTTGTGCTAGTCTGCATTTTATGTCCTCCTGCCATCATTAGTTATTTTACTACGCAAGTAACAGTATACATCTACTTCCTTTAAGACTTCATTTCCTAATCTATTATTTCCTGCATCACCTGCCTTCGTTCGACAGCACTCCATTATGTCTGTTTTGGACTTATTTATTTTCATCTTGTACTCCTTACCCAAGACTTCATCCATACCATTCAGCAACTTCGGGAACTTCTGCAGTCTCAGATAAAATAACAATATCATCGGCAAATCTCAAGGTTTTGATTTCCTCTCCTTGGATTGCGATTCCCTTCCCAAATTCCTCTTTGATTTCATTTACTGCCTGTTCTATGTAAACAATGAAAAGGATGGGGACCAACTGCAGCCTTGCCTCACTTCTTTCTGGATTGCTGCTTCCTTTCCACAGCCCTCAATTCTTATCACTGCAGACAGATTTTTATACAGATTGTAGATAATTGTTCTCAGTACCTGATTCCGATCACCTTCAGAATCTCAAATAGCTTGGTCCAATCAACATTATCAAATGCTTTCAAGATCTATGAACACCATGTATGTGGGCTTGTCCTCCTTAATTCGATCCTCTAGATCAGACTTAAAGTTAGGATTACTTCAAGTGTTCCTACTTTCATCTGAAACCAAACTGATCTTCTCCCAACTCAATTTCAACTTGTCTTTCCATTCTTCTGTAACTAATATGTTAAAATTTTGCAGGCATGAGATACTAAACTAATGGTGTGGTCGTTTTCACACTTGTCAGTACCAGCTTCCTTGGGATTAGGTATAACAACATTCTGCTTAAAATAGGATGCCACTTCTCCTGTTTCATCCATCTTACACACTAAATGGAATAACCTTGCCACGCTGGTTTCTCCTAAAGCAGTCAGTAATTCAGAGGGAATGTCGTCAATTCAAGGTGTCTTTTTCCTATTTAGGTCTCTCAAAGCTCTGTCAAAAATTCTGACCTCAAATTTGGTTCTCCCATTTCATTAGCATTAACAGCCTCTTTTTGTTCCAAAACCATATTCTACGCCTTTACCTTGATACAACTGTTAGATATGTTCCTGCCATCTTTCTGCCTTGTCTTCTTTCCTTAGAAGTGGCTTTTCATCTGAGCTCTTAATATTCATACACCTACTTTTCCTTTCTCCAAAGGTTTCCCTGATTTTCCTGTATGCAGCATCTACCTTTCCTAGAACTATACAATCTTCAGCATCCTTGCACTTCTCCTTCAGCCATTCTTCCTTAGCTGTCCTGCACTTGCTATCCATTTTCTTTAATCGCCTGTATTCCTTTTCTGCCCTCTTCAGTTTTTGCATTCTTGAACGTTCGTCGTTCATCAATCAGTTCTGGTATCTCCTGACATCCATCGATTCTTAGTTGATCTTTCCTTTCTTCCTGATGTTTCTTCAGCAGCCCTAGAGACCTCATTCTCCATGACTGTCTCTTCTTCTTCTATTGTGTTTCTTTAGCCTTTTCATTTAGTTTTTGTGCAACATGTTCCTTGAAACAGTCCCTCACACTCTTTTCTCTCAACTTGTCTAGATCCCATCTCCTTGCATTCCTTCCTTTCTTCAATTTCTTCAACTTCAGATACCATTTCATTAACCAGCAAGTTGTGGTCAGAGTCCACGTCTGCTCCTGGGAAAGTTTTGCAACCTAACACCTGGTTTCTGAATCTCTGTCTAATCATAATGAAGTCTATTTGATACCTTCCAGTGTTTCCAGGTCTCGCCCACGTATACAGCTGTCCTTTGTGGTGTTTGAACTAAGTATTAGCAAGGACTAAATTATGATCAGTGCAGAATTCAAGCAGCCGACTTCTTCTTTCGTTCCGTTGTCCCAATCCGAATTCTCCTACTGTATTATCTTCTCTTCCTTGGCCTACCACTGCATTCCAGTCTCCCATCACAATTAGATTCTCATCACCTTTTACATATTCTATTAAATCTCCTATCTCTTCATATATTCTTTCGATTTCATCATCATCATCCGCTGATCTAGTAGGCATATAGATCTGCACTATTGTGGTGGGCATTGGTTTGGTGTCTATCTTGGCAATAATTCTTTCACCATGCTGGTCGTAGTAGCTTACCCACTGCCCTATTATTCATTAATAAACCAATTCCTGCATTTCCCCTGTTTGATTTTGTGTTGATAATTCTGTAGTCGCCTGACCAAAATCCTGTTCTTCTTACCAACATACTTAACTTACACGAACTACATAACTGTAGTCTATCCATCTCCCTTTTCAGATTCTCTAACCTAACATAACGATTCAAACCTCTAACATTCCACGCTCTGACTCACAGAATGTCAGTATCCATCTTCCTGATGATCGCCCCCTCTCGTGTAGTCCTCACCCAGAGATCCGAATGGGGGACTAGTTTACCTCCGGAATATTTTACCCGTGATAAAGCCATCATCGGTACATCATTCATACAGAGAGAGCTGCATGTCCTTTGGAGTTAGTTACGGCTGTAGTTTCCCGTTTCATTCAGCCGTGTAGCAGTATCAACACAGCTAAGCTGTATTATTAGAACGCCATATCAGTCAATCATCTAGACTGCCGCCCTTGCAACTTCCGAAAGGCTGCTACCCCCCTTTCGATGAACCATTCGTTAATTTGATCTCTCAACAGATACCCATCCGATATGGCTGCACCTGCGGCCGGCTATCTGCTTCATTGGGATGCGCAAGCCTCCCCACCGCGCCAAGGTCACATGGTTCGATGTATGTTGATATTTTTAGGATTAAAAGAAAAAAATATTGAAATTATATCTTTGATGACAAATATCACGAAGTTGAAGAAATTACAAGAAATCTGTAATTCAGTTCTCCTTGTCATTCTTTTCAATGGGAAGAGGGCAGATCATCTTGATGCTTCAGGTGAAAGTTCCACTGGCCATCTGAAAAGTGACAGCCCTCACTTCACCATCTATCAGAGTGAAACTGAACTATCCTACCCCTAGGCTACTCTAGATGTGGATGTTATCTTCAAATAACAGCATCAAAGAATCAACATCAATACGTCGATTGGTATCATGCCACTTGATGTATTTTTACAATTCCTGCAAGTATTCTTGCTGCCAAATTTTCTGCAAATGTTGCCAACATGACAAGTGGTTATCAGGTTCTCTTGACACATCCCTATGCACAGGTTGCATGATCGAGTCACTTAGAAGAAAATGTGCAAGAGTTAGGACTTGTAAATCATTTGGATCATTTGGCAAGGGAGTAAGATGGCGTGAATTTAGTACAGCCTCAATATTGCAAAGAATAGTGTAGGTTTCTTCACAGGTTAGCACAGTCCCTGTGTTTCAGTTAGCAAATACCTTTTCATCATTTTGACAGCTGCTTCCCATAACCCCCCAAAGTGGAGTGACCGGGGAGGAATTGAACTCCACTGTATCTGCTGCTGAGCAAGGGAGGAGGTTCGTTGACCCCTTTTCCAAAAAGGACTGGATATCTTGTAGTGCGTTGGCTGCTCCAGTGAACTTCTTCCCATATCAGAGGAAGGCTGTTTTCACACAAGTGTAAAGTGTTGCAGTGTAGCTAAGAAAGCTTTGGTCATTAGCTCCAACACTCACTCCAAAAGCACTGCCTTAGTACCGAAGCATGCAAATACAGCTACATAACTCTTGTAAGTATGAATACGGCCTCTGCTGTGGCTTTCTCTTACAAATATTGGACCTGCATAGTCTACTCCTGTGGTAACAACGCATCAAACAACTATAATAATAATAATAATGCTATTTGCTTTACATCCCACCAACTACTCTTTTACGGTTTTCGGAGACGCCGAGGTGCCGGAATTTAGTTCCGCAGGAGTTTTTTACGTGCCAGTAAATCTACCGACACGAGGCTGGCGTATTTGAGCACCTTCAAATACCACCGGACTGAGCCAGGATCAAACCTGCCACGTTGGGGCCAGAAGGCCAGTGCCTCAACCGTCTGAGCCACTCAGTTTTTACAATGCTTAGTAAAGCTAAAGGTTCCACCTATTCAATACGTTATCGTAATGGTCTATTTAGAACATCACATATTTATTTAACTTATCATAAAATACATCTTTGGGACTGGTTTCGGCAATCCACTATGCCATCATCAGCCATTGAGTTTTTTATAGCAAGGAACATTCAAAAATTTAAAAATATGCAATAGCAAGTCCTATTCTTACATGAAAAACATTAAAAATATAGCTAAATAGCATAGGCCCATTGTACTATACAAATAACATGTCTTTTTTGGAAGAAGAACCTGTATTTATTATCTAAAACAGTACAAGTCGCATATTATGAGGAACTAAGAAACTGTGTTTAAAAAAATGACAGAGGTTTTTATAGAAACATTCATCAATTTTATAGAAAATTTCCTGTGTATCAACTATATCAAACCATAGTCTTTTTAAGCACCTAAAAAACAATTCTAGACGCACCAAATAATACTATATTTTTTAACAAGACATGTTACTTGTATAACATAAAAAAATAAAAAAAATAAAAAAAAGGGTTAATACTAACTAGCCAAGTTTTAATATTTCCCATGTAAAATAGGACTTGTTGTTTTAAAAACTGTGGTTTAAATGGCAAAAGTAGATTCTTTTATCAATTTTACATGATTCTATTGTACATAAGGTATACCAAATCAGACTTTGCCAATTATATATAAAAAATAATTTTAGATGCACTAAATAATATTGTATTTTTCAAAAAAGACATGTTATTTGTATAGTACAATGGGCCTATGCTATTTAGCTATATTTTTAATGTTTTTCATGTAAGAATAGGACTTGCTATTGCATATTTTTAAATTTTTGAATGTTCCTTGCTATAAAAAACTCAATGGCTGATGATGGCATAGTGGATTGCCGAAACCGGTCCCAAAGATGTATTTTATGATAAGTTAAATAAATATGTGATGTTCTAAATAGACCATTACGATAACGTATTGAATAGGTGGAACCTTTAGCTTTACTAAGCATTGTAAAATCTTGAGTCAATACGGACAAAAAATGTTTTTAATACTAAATGAGCCACTCAGCCTAGCCATCAAGCAATTAACCTGACCCTTTCTTTTGGTAAATACGTCATGTGTACCTCTGGAATGGTAGGATGGTAACAAAAGCACTTCAGATACCTCTTGACAATCATTTTTGCTTCGCTTCTGCTGCTGATAGGCCAATATCGTTGTCTGTGATGATTTCCTGGTAGAAGTGTAGAAGTGCAGAATGTCGCTGTTCTGATGTTAGCTCCGAAAAACGAAACCTTTCTCCTACTTTAATCAATCCATCACTATCCAGAAATGGACTGAGTGACTTTAGAGAACTCGTTCATGTCTTGATTGTTAACCCAATTGCTTCAGGTTTAATGGTCCCACATGCTCGCTTAGAAATCAGATTTAAATCGTCCTCAACATAAATATGCCACCCAGTCAGAACTACTGTGCACCGCTCTGAAATAATGCTATAAATGGAGAAGCAACTAGAATTTTCATGCAAAGTTTTCAGTGAAGCATTCAAAATAATTGTACTCAACAACGATGTTAGAACAAAGATTCTTTGGTAAATCTCGAAACATTCGGGTATATGTAGAGGCACTCCACAGTACTCACTGGATCTCGAAAAATTGGGGTGTTATACAATTTTCTCTGCTCCAATATAATTGGATGCGAGGCTTATGAACCTGGGACATCAGAATGAAGAGGGTAAAGTACGCCTTACTTTCATCTTCATTAGAGTCAAACTACTTTTCACCGTCTTTTTCCATGTGGGTCTGATAATTGTTCTATAGCGTAAATATTTGTTTCCCGTGCATTATTTACGCTGTTGACGTCATGTGTGAAGTCAAGAAAGCCCGATCCACCGAAATGTTTTGTCTTCAAGTTCTGCTGAAGTAATTCCTCTTGAGAGAAGATCAGCTGGATTTTCAGTCGAAGAAACATGCTTCCATGTGGTTGCATTAGTGACTTCTTCAATCTTTGCAATCCTGTTTGCCACAAATGTCTTCACCAACCATGGCTCAGTGTTGATCCATCCCGAAACAATTGTACTGTCACTCCATAAACTGATCTGACAAATTTTTTTCTTTCAAAATGCTCACTGTTGTTTTAATGAGTTGTGCGAGAAGAAGGGCTGCCTCCAATTCAAGTCTTGGCAACGAAATGGCTTTTAAAGGAGCTACTTTCGTCTTTGCACAAAGTAAATTGGAAATGTGCACTACTTTGAGTTTGACAAACGGCATAAATGCAGGCTCCAAAAGCTTTCTCTGAAGCATCACTAAATCCAATTGAATCAAAAGAGTCAGATCGATTTCCAGGATTTATGATTCTCACGATTCTGATGTTCAGTCTTTCCAATGATATGCAGTACTCGTTCCAAATCTGAAGGTGCTCTGGGGACAATGACTGATCCCATTCGAATCCAAATATTACATCAACAACTTCCCTTTGATCAGTACTGTTTTGTCAAATAATAAATACCTATGTAATAGAAATAATCATTATGAGATTCAGTGTGTTTCTCTTTAATTAATTCACACTTCCTTCACTTTATTAGCCCCTAACCTTGCCATGACACAATCAGCTGCTGGAGTAGTGACTGGGAGGAATGTGGCAGCCGTACGGACTTGGTCACACAGTATTAATATAGTCACTCTAGTACAAACCACTGCAGACACTGCTGTGGTAAGTACAAAACTCTTCCTCATGTGCTGGAAAAGTATCCTGTGGGAAAACTACTGAGGATTAAATGACGTAACACCATTCGGGAGATGACTACCAATACTATTCGAATGAAGGAACTCGAGGTCCATGAAGAGATACAGTGCCGTGCTGGAAATGTTGGTAATCATAGAACTGGCATTATCTCGATAACCAGAAGTTATTGGCAATCCCACTGTTCGGTTTGGAATTTCAAGTAAGCAATCTGAGGAAGTGAACAAAGAAAAGAAAGATATCTATGAACACACGATACCATATTTTTGGGACAAATATAATCTAAATAAAATCATGGACACTGCTCTCTTCTTAGAGGTCCAATTCCACTTTTCATGGCGATTGCAGGAAAAGAGCCTACAGGACATCTACTATACAAAAAACAGTTGCTATTCTTACTCTCACCTCTATAGAACAAGTTACATTTGAAGCCATCTTTTTATGAACCAGAACAGAAGTTTTTTATTGTGTGTCTTGATACGAAGCTCAGGCTGGGCCAGAATGTTAAATAAATGTAAACATTTTTATATTCTTTTAATGAATTTCAGCACAGCAATTGTATGTAAATACCGTAAGAATTATGTGCATTGTAAATCAGTAACTGTAAGAAAATAAGAATTCTGTGTATAATAAACAACAAAAATATGTAAATAATGTACGTAAAGTTTGACTATGTAGGAACCTTGACGTATCCTATTCTGTATGGCATACAGTTTTTAGAAGTAAGGGGTATTTTTGAATGGCAAAATGTTTTCAAGTAACTCTGGAACTGGTAAATAACACATTTTCTTCAAAAACAGTTGCATGCAGAGAAGAAGAAAAAAAAACCTCCTTCAAAAGAAATACCCGTGAACTCAATTAGCAACAGGGTGTGTCAAAATCAGTATTCAAACTTCTAGGGATAATACAGGAGACAAAAACGAACACACTCACCAGCAAAAAAACCAGAACACTATGTTTCAGAAAATATTTAATGTTGGTCCAATTGAAACAGGGTAAAAATCAAATATGACTACAACTTGGAAGTTCAGGAAAAAAAAATTTTCTCGAGTGTCCGAAGACGAGCCCTAACATAATATATTGAAACAATTGTTTTTTCAAGTCAACTGTTTTCCAAGAACTCAGCAGGAGCACAATTACTCATTTAATTATACTGAATTGCGTTGTATATTTCTATATAAACGTACTTAACTTCCCGCAACCGAGGCAAATACTAGATCTTCAGGATATTCTCCATTCTACTTTGGCGTTCGAGACCACAGCGCATGACCTTGAAAGTTATTACAAGTGATGAAAATCATTTTTCGTCCGTATTGAAAGTTTCATAAACTGTATATAGGATAATATCGTCCCTGCTCTGGCAAACTAGCGAAACTGACAAACTAAGGAATCTGTAGTTCTGAAGTTCTGGTCTAGATTTTGTTATTTATATATTGTCTACCCTCTGACAAAGTCTCACATCTGCAGCTCATTATGTATGCTTAACACATAAAACCAATAATTAAATATAAAAATTGATTTGACATGAGTAATCACAACTTCTTTCAGCTCTCCTAACCTTTTGACAATTTTCAGATTCGTTAGTTTGCCAGAGCAGGGACGATATCTTTTGTTTATTTCCACCTATTCAATACATTACAAGAAGTTGGCATTTACTTTAAAACATTATTCAGATGAGACATGTTTCGCCTCTCACTGTGAGGCATCTTCAGTCATTATCAAAAACCTTATTATTTTACCAGGCATCTGGTTAAAGATATTCAAAAATGTGTTTGATGATTATAAGAGAGGTAAAATTTACGTTAGTTATAAACATGTTCATGAAGTAACTAAAAATCGAATATATTGATAAAAACATATGTAGTTCTTTGTTGAATAGGATTTGTTTGATTGTACTATAGTAAAAGAAGGTGGCTTGAAGCCGTAGTCATTAATAGATGTCTAATACATAGTGGAAGGCATAAAATATCAGTTCTATGAGAATATACATTACATTCAAATGATACTAGAAACTAGTGGATTCAAAGGTAGTAAATATAAAATGTTCAATGAAATAACTATAGATCTAATAAAATGATAAACACATATGTAGTTCTTTGTTAATTAGGACGTCGTAAGATTGTACGGCTTAAAGCCGTAGTCATTTAAAATGTACCTCTTATGAATCAACCAGTTTTTATGTATCAATTGTTTGTATTATATATTCTCATTGAACTGATTTCATATGCCTTCCACTATGTATTAGACATCTATTAATGACTACGGCTTTAAGCCGTACAATCTTACGACGTCCTAATTAACAAAGAACTACATATGTGTTCATCATTTTATTAGATCTATAGTTATTTCATTGAACATTTTATATTTACTACCTTTGAATCCACTAGTTTCTAGTATCATTTGAATGTAATGTATATTCTCATAGAACTGATATCTTATGCCTTCCACTATGTATTAGACATCTATTAATGACTACGGCTTCAAGCCACCTTCTTTTACTATAGTACAATCAAACAAATCCTATTCAACAAAGAACTACATATGTTTTTATCAATATATTCGATTTTTAGTTACTTCATGAACATGTTTATAACTAACGTAAATTTTACCTCTCTTATAATCATCAAACACATTTTTAAATATCTTTAACCAGATGCCTGGTAAAATAATAAGGTTTTTGATAATGACTGAAGATGCCTCACAGTGAGAGGCGAAACATGTCTCATCTGAATAATGTTTTAAAGTAAATGCCAACTTCTTGTAATGTATTGAATAGGTGGAAATAAACAAAAGATATTATCCTATATACAGTTTATGACCTTGAAAGTGCCGCGCTGATCACCGGGAGCTGGCAGTTTGCTTCTATAAATCTATTCGTCTGCGACTTATATGGATCTTCATATGTTGTTCGATGGTGTTGTGACTTTGTACCTGACAGAGTGTAAAAACTGACCCATTTGACCGTTCTCCACTATTCATAAACATTGTGAGACTTTACGTATCATTGCGTGTGGCGTACTACATTTCATAATATTACGTATTGTTTTTCTTTAAAGTGACTCACAATTTCTACCCCCATCATCAATTTATATTTCATCTTATACCGATCCAGAATTCACTTAATCTTTTTCTTTTTCATATGCATTGTTTTTCATGTTTTTTATGTTTTGAACAGCTGACGATGACCTGGACTAGGGTCGAAGCCGGTCCCATCTCTAATTACTATTAAATAAGAATGTAATCACTACATTTCTTTCTCTTATGTATTGAATAGGTTGAACCTCTTTTTCAATTATTTAATTTTTAACGTGGAGACTGCACGGCGTGCTTCATCAATTTAAATTGTGCGCGTTGTGGACTGTGAAGCAACGCTTCCTGCTAGCGAGCTCACTGCAGCTTGCTAAGGCACGACCACGACATCATGGAACACGTGGCCCGCACGTCAGAGAGAATCATTTGGAAGCATTTTTATATCTCCTACCGGTGAGGTACGGTCTAGAACTTTAACTGTGACAGTGGTACAACTCTACATTCTAAAGTTTCCTGTCCTTTCTAAAGGACTCGCGTAGAGCATTCAAACACTTACACATTTTGTGTGTCTTACTTATAAATACAAGTGTCATATGTTGGACATTATTAATTTACGCTGTGTGCTATAGAACAGTCAATAAAACTTATATAATAATGAGACAAGTTTACGTGTGGAATTTCTGCAAGTAACCAACTAGTTAGGACTTTGTTTTTGAAGTTACGTGCATATTAGTTCACGCAATGGGACATAGGCTGTGAAATCGAATATTAACACTTCTTGGTGCTAGATTAACAGTAGACTGTTTTCTTAAATTTATGTAAGGGAACATAGGCTGAATCTTACATCATCTTGTATGAAGTAGAATGCATAGACTCTGCTTAAACTTTTCGAACTGCATTAAAACTTACAGTCGGAATATAGTGCATGCAGAGTATCGTGAAGGTTCGATCACCTCATTAAGTGGAACCTTGGTTCAAAATCACTCCAAATGTTAGACTTGCTGATTAGGAACAGACAGTGCTACATCATTCAAAGTGGCGTGTGCAATTTTGACATCACATGCATAATTCAACCACCCGTATCATTGTATGAACTTCCGTCGATGGATGCGTGGTAACTTCGGGGGATATGTGGTGGTGGTGTTTCTGATTGCCGGTGGATATGGTGCTATGGACCTGTGAGGACACAGGAAATCAGAGCCAACACTTCAAAGGTGATATACATCTGTGTTATTAAAGAACAGTATGAACTGAGATTTATTTAATTTTCCCAGTTCAGCTTAAGCCACGGTCGAGCACGGACGTATTGTGCGAAGGGTCACGGGAGTGGGAGTAGGGAGTGAGAGTCTTGGGTGCTGGAAGGCAGTGTGGAGTTGTATCGGCAATGATTGGTGTTGAGCAATATAGAGCATCTATAGGAAGATGGCAGGGGAGAAAGAAGAAAGAAGTGAAATCAGGTGGGTGCAAAATGGAAATGGAGATTAAAGAAGAATTACTGCTTTCAGCAGCGGTGGTTTTAATATTGCTATGGATTGGGGGGGGGGGGGGGGGGGTCGAGCTGAACCCAGGTCCGACATCTAGTAGAAATGAGGAATGGCCAGATTTGAAGAATTCAGAAGACTAGTAAAAGAAGTGGTTGAAGAAGCCTGCCCCTTTGAGTAGCTTAAAAATATGCTGCAAGAACAGACCAGGGAATTTGAGAAAATGAAGGGATGGTTATGGTGGTTATGGGAAAGGACTGACGATATAGAATCCCAAGTGAGGAGTAATGCCGAAGAAGTGGCTACACTAAGAAAAAGAACATGACGATTAGAAGAAGAGACGCAGCAGCTGAAAGCAGAAGTAGAAGCTAACACTTTAAATTGTAGGAAGAAGTGCCTATTTATATATGGTGTGCCAGAGTAATGGAGAGAAGACAAAGTGCTCACAACCTATAAAGTAGTGGACTTAATACAGGGGAAGTTGAAAGTTAATTTTAGTGAAGTGGACATAGACGATGTGCAGAGAGTGGGAAGAATGAGGGGCAACAGGCCTATCAAAGTTCAACTGTTCTCTACGCTGATGGCGGATGCTGTGATAGGCAATGCGGGTAATGTGCAGAAGGAGAAAATATGGATCAAGAGAGACATGGGAAGGGAGGCGATTAGGAATGAAAAAATACTGAGAAAGCACAGAATTCGAGCTATAAATCAGGGGCTAAGAGCAACCATCAAAGGACAAGAACTAGTGGTGTCAGGCAGAAACTTGAAGAGAATCTGGTCTGTAAATAGATTGATGGATTTAGAAAGGAAAATAAAGCAAGACGAAGAAAAAGAGAGAAGTGCTGAGAGCAGTGGGGAAGGTAGGCAAATTACCAAAAGTAACAGTGTTCTGTGTGAACAGAGGCAGGTAGAGGGTCCAAGTGAAAGTGTGACCAGAAACAGTGAAGAGGAAAGGCAGGAAAGTGAAGGCAAAGAAGTAACGGAAGTGCAGGGTAAGAAGGCAAGGTCAGAGGCAACCTGGGGGAGTCTCGACCTGAGTAGGAGCAGAGGAAGGAGTAGAAGCTTAAGGGACCTGAAAGGAGCTGCTGTTGGTGGCAAAGGAAGTCAACAGAGTGAAGATAGCGATGAAATGACGGCCAAGAGAGGTGATAGAGAAGCAGAAAGGAATAAAAAATTGACAGACTGTGGGGTACGGGTAGAAATGAAGGGGGTGTGATTACTCGAAGTAAAAAAAAACATTAGAGTATTGAAGAGCGAGGACGGAAGTTGTAATTGGATGTATAATGTGTAGTTGGGGGATGGTGATTTATTGATGAAATATGGGAGTGCTGAGAGGGAGCTGAGTTATGAGGGTGGAGGTTGAAATGTGGTGATGGAGAAGTGATGTTGTAATTGGATGTATAATGCGAGTCGGTGGATGGTTATTTATTGAAAGGGATAGGTATAAATGAAGCGGGTGTGGTTTGATGGAATGGGGTGTTAGAGAAGTATGGTGAAGTGGTGGTGTATGTATTGTTGTAATATGTAAATATATTTGTGGTGGAATTGTGGAGTTGGAGAGGTGTATGGTGTATTTATTGCTATAATGTGGTGTTGAAGAAATGATGGTAGAGGTATGTCTTGTAACTATATTACTTACTGCAGTAGTATTATTTATAGTTGTATTATTTTAAAGGCTTGGAGAAGTGTGATACTGATTATTTATTGCTAAATCTTGGAGATTGAGAGGTGGTATATGAGGCGATGTGTTGGTATTGAATGGTAGTTGTAATAGCTTTTGTGTTTGGTATGATGTTTATTTAATGGTAAAATAAGTGAGTGTTGAGAGGGAGCAGAGTTATGATGGTGGAGGTTGAAATATGGTGTTGGTGAAGAGATGGTATATGAGTGTTTGGTATTTTAAGATGAAAATGGCTTGGTATCTAGATGGATTATTTATGTCGGAATGTAGTGTTGAGAAGTGGTGTCATTTGGTATATTTCGGTTTGGGATAGGTTGAAATGTGGTGCTGGAGAAGTATAGAAAAGTGGTGGTGTATTTATTGTTGTAATAAATGATTAAAGAGTGAGGTTAAAGTATTGGCTGAGAGGTGATGGTAGAGGTAAAAAATATGAAGTGTGTGTGGTATGATGAAATGGGGTGTTAGAGAAGTAGGGTGAAGTGATGGTGTATGTATTGTTGTAATATGTAAATTTATTTGTGGCGGAATTGTGGAGATGGAGGGGTGTGTGGTGTATTCATTGCTATAATGTGGAGTTGGAGAAATGATGGTAGAGGTATATGTTTTAACTATATTGTATTTTAGAGAAGTAGTACATAGGGGTCTATATATATTTGTGAGAGTTGGCAAATTATGGTTTACATGTAACTAATCTCATTTTTAGGCCCGTATTGAACTATACTATGATATATTAACAATTTGTTGGTTATTTTGATCCACCTTTTCAATACAAATTACAGTTTGTGTTGTTAAGTTGTAATGTTACAACACTAATTTACTGGGACATGTTTCGCTTTTATTCATAAGCATCATCAGCCTCTACAATTGTCTCAAGGTTTGTCAAATTTGGATTGTTGTTACAAATTTCATTACATTGAATGTAAATCTAATTTCAGTGATAACAATATTTAAAACACAAGAATAATATACACATTCAAAATTATGACAATATGATTTGCCATGTTAAAATGGAGTAACTCTTAATTCTAAAACACATTGACGTCCAAAACACCGTTTTTACAATTTGAAAATTTGGCTAAAAATTGTTTGCAATGTTAAAATAAAATTGATTCAACTATAATTTTGGTATTAAAATTTGAGTCATAAATATAAATATTGGATGTTAATATATAGGAGCTATAGTTTCTGAAGTGCGTTGGTTTCTAGAATACAGTAACATTTCAGTATTGAGAATTTTAGTTAAGAATTGTGCTCTTGTGTTTTAAATATTGTTATCACTGAAATTAGATTTACATTCAATGTAATGAAATTTGTAACAACAATCCAAATTTGACAAACCTTGAGACAATTGTAGAGGCTGATGATGCTTATGAATAAAAGCGAAACATGTCCCGGTAAATTAGTGTTGTAACATTACAACTTAACAACACAAACTGTAATTTGTATTGAAAAGGTGGATCAAAATAACCAACAAATTGTTAATATATCATAGCATAGTTCAATACGGGCCTAAAAATGAGATTAGTTACATGTAATGTGATAGCCAACCAGGCAAAAACTAAGACAAACAGGTATATTAACCTCAAGGTTAAAGTCAGTAAGATTGCTAAAGATATCTGGTTTTTGAAAGAATGTTTAAAGAACATATCAAGTTCAAAATCTCTTGACACCCAAAACAGAGTAAACAAAATATGGCTAAAAAACGAATTAAAGTTACTGTACAGAAAAAAATCGCTACTAAACTTACAGCTTTACAAAGCACACTTAAGTATATCCCATTTTACATCGCCTTTAGACTGGAGCTCCATTCAACGACATACTATTGAAAAACTCTCCAACATCTTGGACAGAAAGCAAAAAACTCTAGAAAACAAACTAAAACACCTAATAGAAGATCCAAAAAAGTTAACCGTTAATAAATGATTCAATTCCTTTGAAGATAAACAACCCCGCGACAATTAATTTATCAGACACAAAATTTTCTGAAAATGAAATGAACATACTCAACAAAGGAACTAAGTTCAATTGGCCTAACCCGTACAAAATGGGAGAATTAACTATCACAATAGCAGAATCTGAAGCAAATATAGGGAAACTGCCGGCAGAAATACAAAATGACATTAAATATGAAGTAAAAAATAAACTCTCAAGTTTAGTAAAAGAAATGAAAACTAATTCCTACCAGACCCTTCTAAAACAAATAAAAGATTTAAAGACAAAAATAAAAGATAACGACATTATCGTGACTAAGGCAGATAAAGGCGAAACAATAGTCCTAGTAAATAAAGGTGACTACATAAAAAAAACCGAAGAATTCTTTTCTAATGATTCTTACACTATAGTAAATAAAGACCCGGTCTCTAGAATTCAAAGGAATCTAAAAACAATCCTTAAAAATTCAATTTGTTTATTTAACGAGCAAGAAAAACAAAAAATGGTCAACATGAACCCAACATTACCCAAGGCAAAGGCACTACCTAAAGTACACAAAAACAATACACCCATTCGACCAATTATAAACAGCAGAAATAGCCCAACATATAAAATATCAAAATTTATACATCAGTTCCTCAAAAAGCATTATAAGTTCCAGAGTAACTCCTCAATTAAAAACTCAATTGAATTTTGCGAAAGATTAAAAAACTTCAACTTACAACCCCACCATAGAATGAGCTAGTTTGACATTTCCAATATGTATTCAAATATCCCCATTAAAGAAACGATCGAAATTATTAACTCAAACCTTTCCAAATATAGCAACTTAAGTAAACTAGAAGTAGAAGAATTTATTACACTACTTAAATTCGTACTAAATAACAACTATTTCACCTTTAACAATAAAATTTACCACCAATTAAGTTTAGCCATGGGTGACCCCAGCTCAGGAATATTAGCAGATATTTATATGGATAACATAGAACATAGCATAATAAAACCAAACATAGAAGGAATCTGTCTTTGGCTGAGATTTGTTGACGATACATTTGTAATAATAGACATCCGAAAAAACAACAGCGAAAAAATCCTTGAATTTTTAAACAACATCGATAGATACGTAAAATTTACCAAAGAAGATGAAAAAAACAACTCATTGAATTATCTAGATGTTACTGTAACACGCTTGAAATCCAAATTTGATTATCAGATATACAGAAAACCAACACACACGCCAATAACAATACGAAATGAATCACTCCACCCCAAATACCACAAACAAGCAACCTTTTTCAGTATGGTCTACAGAGCCTACAAAATACCCTTATCACCCGCGAATTTTACAAAAGAAATAAATTTTATAAAAGAACTAGCACTAGCCAATGGATATAAAGCAGACATAGTAAATCGAATCATCAACAAAGTAAAGCTCAAAATAGCCACAAACCTCACACCGGAAGACTAAAAAATCCAAATACGCAACCTTCACTTACACCAGTTCAAAGATTCACCAAATAGCAAACCCACTCAAAAAACGGGATATGCAAATAGCCTTTAAAACATACAACACTAAAAAAAACTTATTTTTTAACCATAACACAGTAAATGCCTACAATAACAAATTTCAAGGCTCCGGAATATACAGACTAACATGCGCACAGTGTAAATCTTCATATGTTGGCCAAACTGGACGCAGTTTCCTAACCAGATACATGGAACACTTTAACGCCTTAAAACACAATAAATACTCCGCAATGAGTAATCATATGAAAGAAACCGGCCATCATTACACCTCAATAGACAAAGACCTTACAATAATCAAAAGAATCGAAAAGGGGAAGCTAATGACAGAATTCGAAAACATATATTTATTTGGATCAATACTTCAATAAAGGTAAAAACTTGAATTACGCGATCGTAATTCAAAGTCCGTTAATAGAACAGTTGCCAACATTATTACGAAATCTCAAATCAGATAAAAGCAAATTCTTTAAAATATTCAATCTAAATACACTCACAACTGAAACCATTTTGACAACGCAAAACAGTTCCCCTCCACATAACACGCCAAAGCTTAACGCCCCGCCTGCAGGATTGTCCTCTACCCCCACCTCGGCAACAGATAAGAATACCCTACCACATAGCACGTCAATAGCAAACGCCCCGCCCAACATCTCTTCCCCTCAACCCCCTACCCGCCCTTCACAACAGTTCTCTCATACGTACAACACAAGGAGTAGAGCCACAACAGACAATAGTCACAGTAACGCAATAAGGTCCACAAGATTCTGTAGCAGCAGACAAAGGGGTAAGTGATAATGCAACATCAACACTCACATTACAAGCACAACACAAACACAATATTACTTAAGTTCATTTCCATTTGTTCCAGATGCTTCTTCCATTCTATAAATTGAAAGAAACATAATCAGATACTCAAAATTTGGATTGAAGCCCCTTTTAACCATAACTTACATCAAAATAATCAACTTCCAACGGAGAGTCTGGCCGCTACAAACAAGAATTAAATATGTCAATATTTCCTCTGATCAAATTGCCAAACTGCAGCAGCAAGCTTCATCAAATCTAGAAGCCATTTTCCAACGAACCCAAGACTTCAATTCTACATTATCATCAAAACTAATCATGCATAATGCAAAATTACAGTCTTTTTAAATAACATTATTTAGAGAGCACAATTCTTAACTAAAATTCTCAATACTGAAATGTTACTGTATTCTAGAAACCAACGCACTTCAGAAACTATAGCTCCTATATATTAACATCCAATATTTATATTTATGACTCAAATTTTAATACCAAAATTATAGTTGAATCAATTTTATTTTAACATTGCAAACAATTTTTAGCCAAATTTTCAAATTGTAAAAACGGTGTTTTGGACGTCAATGTGTTTTAGAATTAAGAGTTACTCCATTTTAACATGGCAAATCATATTGTCATAATTTTTAATGTGTATATTATTCTTGTGTTTTAAATATTGTTATCACTGAAATTAGATTTACATTCAATGTAATGAAATTTGTAACAACAATCCAAATATGACAAACCTTGAGACAATTGTAGAGGCTGATGATGCTTATGAATACAAGCGAAACATGTCCCGGTAAACATGTTGTAACAGTGTTGTAACATTACAACTTATGAAAAGTTGGATCAAAATAACCAACAAATTGTTAATATATCAAATTATGGTTTTGTGGACAAGATGGCAAATTTAATGTAGAGTATGGCTTGGTATTGAATTAGATCAAGCATGGTTAAGCAAGGATGAAGCAAGGATGAAATTGCAACAGGAGAGGAATAATGTAAACACAGACACGGCTGGTGAGGTAAGGTTGTCTGGACTCAGCAATCCGGAGTAGGTCAAGCAGAAAAACAATGACGGTGATGGAATGTGCTGTGTCGACAAGGACAGTTGGGTGCAAGGTTTAGTCTTGCTCTGGGGTTGCATAGGTGGTATTTTATGTTTATTTTTAAGTATATATGTTGTTTATTATGTATGTTGAAAGGTGGTGAGGGAGAAGTATGGAGAAATGATGGTGTAGATGGCAAGTAAAGAGGATGCTGGACATGACATGAAGACACTGAAGGCTACTGGGTGGCCCTATCTGAGGGGGTCACATATCCGGAGTATCCGACGGACTTCATGGCATGTCCAAGGAGTACGATTAGGAGTGGAATGGTGAGAAGGAAAACATGGTCATCTGGTTAGATCTTGGGGCCTTCAGGAGGTCTCCACGGGAAGGGCCGGTCGGGTCATCATTGGGAGGGTGGCCTTCTTCTCACCACGGGTGATGACTCGGCCGGACAGTAGGTTATTATGTGGTGTTCTTTTCCTTTTGTTTTTGTTTATAAACTGTGGTGTTCTTTTCTTTCTTTTTATGTATATTAACTATGTCTGTTTGTTTTAAAGTTAGTAGTAGTTTGTCTGTGTGGCTTAAGATGAACGCTGTTATTTTTCTCATTCAACGGATCGATTGGGTATTTGTTTACTGTGATCTAGAGAAAAATAATAATAAAGAATAAAGAATATTTAATTTTCCAGTCCACAAGTCACTTTTAATCTACCAAGCAACCTTTTCTTATGACTTGCAATATGACTTTCAAACTCATAAGTAATTTCCAATTTATCAAATAACTTACAATTTTATAAAGTCAGTGTAGTATTAAGTCATACCAACAAACTTGTTAATGAGTGGGGACTTTGAAGAACATTTATAGCACAATTGAGACTTAGCCACTTTCCAGTGAATTAGAACTGTATTTAATTTAACTATACATCGACCAATTAGTTGTTTCAAGAGTGAGCCTTGGTTAGTTTCAATAATTTTGAATTAGGCACTCCAAGAATGAACTCTGTTCGTTTTTACAGTCAATCAAACTGACTACTTCTTTCAAGAAGAAACTTAGTTTATTTTGTTATTTATTTCGTTTGAATTGAGCATTTGAAACTTCAAAAATGAACTTTACTCAATTTAAACGCTTATCACTAGTGAAATTTAACATCATGAATGAACTTTATCTGCTTTTTAAACATAAAATTTTGATGCTAGTTCAATCTGACAATGATTTAATAGAGCCACAGAGAACCCATTTATATTTGCTAACATTAATAAAGTTTATGTGGCCCGTATAGGCAATGTTTATTCCCTCTCTGTACACTCTCCTAATCTAAGACCGCACACGCCCTGCGTACTTCTCAGGCTTCATTACACGCGTAATTTAGTGTGTGTCATTCTGGGTCACTGTAGGCCAGAAAATAGGGGTTTTTATTATAACCTGGAAACAATATTCTCCAACCCAAAGGTAAATAATGGAAATATCGAGCTCAATTTATTATTATTATTATTATTATTATTATTATTATTATTATTATTATTATTATTATTACTTGTGAGGTGTGGCTATGAAGTTGTCTACATCTATTAGTATTAGTATTATTGTTATTTACCTAGTTGTGCATGAACTTTATTTGGTATAAATCATGGTCGTATTATATGTGAGGTTATGTCATGAAACATCTGCTGTATGTATATTAATATGAGTTTATTTAATGTAAGAACATGTAATTAATAGTATATAATTTATTATTACCTGTATATATATCTCCACTGCAATGTTGTGCAACACACAGTAATAATAGTCCAGAACAACTTATCTTTGGAACTAGTGTTCCAGAAAAATACATTAATTGGAGACTCTCGAAATTACGAGAAAACATATTGTGTCATATTCGTCTAAAAGCCTGGCCAGGCAGTGTATATTGCACTGGTACCCACCAAACACAAGCTCCACAACGTGATCACAAGCTTACTGGGACTCAAACTGATGATGTTCACTTTTAACTTACACTACACAGGGTAATTCTCATACATCAATAATAATAATAATAATAATAATAATAATAATAATAATAATAATAATAATAATAATAATAAAACTAAACTGCTGCAGCACCCAAGTGGCATCTACAGCTTTCTGGACTCCCCAATACATTTACACTTAATTCACTGTTATGGAACAACTAACAAAAGGAAAGTCCCTCTTAAGTCCAACCCCTCGTCCATGTCGAGGGGGACGGGCAACGGTACGATGTAGGGGATAGCCTGTTAGGGTGAGGTACAGCGGGGACCTTGTGTGCCCCAGGACTGCTACGGTAGCTGTGAAGGCCTTACAGGAACCCTGAAAAGTAACGGCTAATGGGGCTCTGGTGAAGTCCTTAACGGCAACTGAGGCGGAAAAGGAAACCTTTGGTACGGCAAAGTTGGCGGAGGAGGCAACCCTTTCTCTTGGGGTAAAATAAAGAGGAAAACTACTGCCTTGTGGTGAAGAGGGATCCTCAAAGGCTAAGGAAGACTACCCCAACAGAAAACAGCAGGCTTGGAGGCGTAGGTGGCAGCCCCACCACCAAGCTTGGGTGCTGTGGGCCAATAACTCGCACAACCTTAAATTACCTTATTACAATGAGAAACCGGACTGGTTTGAAAAGGCTAACGAAAATTGGGCTATGGAATGTGAGGACTCTGCGGGAAAGTGGAAGGCTACGATAGGCAGTGGCATGTATGAGGAGTTATGGCCTGAACATCCTAGGTTTGAGTGAGGTAAGATGGAGTGAGTTTGGGGAATTGGCAACCCATGATGGAGCTACATTTGTATACTCTGGAAGACCCGAAGGCGACGGAGCAAGTTATGGAGGTGTGGGTATATTAATGGATAAGGAGGCCACAAGGAGCCTTATGGAGTGATACCCAGTGACGGAAAGGATAATAGTGGCATGTTTTAAGACCAATATTAGAAACATTGTGTTGATAGTATGCTATGCACCTACAGAGTCGCCGGAGGAGGAAGACAAACGGGCGTTCTATGGACATCTTAATAGAACAGTTAAGAAACAGAAAAGGAAGGATATCATCCTAGTTGGAGGAGATTTGAATGCAAAAGTGGGACAGGACAACGAAGGACTTGAACATATTATGGGAAGGCATGGTTTAGGGGAATGAAATGAGAATGGACAGCTGTTTGTGGACTTCTGTGCGAGCCACGATTTGGTTATTCCACATAAATACTGCCATAAGGTGACATAGGTATCACCAGATCACAGGACAGAAAACCAGATAGATCATGTGGCTATTGGACGAAGGTGGAGGAGTTCATTGTTGGACGTGAGGAACAAGAGAGGTGCGGACATTGGTAGTGATCACCATCTTGTTGTGGCTACCTTTAGAATGAAGATCCAGGCACAAAAGAGAAGGATAGAGCAGATAAGGAAGTGATATGATGTTGGAAAGCTAAGGGATGACAGAAATGTGAAAGAAGCCTTCAGGATAGAACTAAAGAATCGATTCCAAGCACTCACTGAGGTGGAGGATGAAACTATTGAGGAAAAATAGGCGAAGACTAGATCTGTATTTACTGAAGTAAGTGAAAATATCCTGGGTTTTAAGGACAGGAGGAAAAAGACTGGATGACTGACCAGACATGGAAAATTATCAGACAAAGGAAAGAGATAAAGGAAGTAATGAATGCATGTAAGACACGAGCAAGGAAGGCAGAATTGCAATCCAAATATGCTGCGAAGGATAAGGAAGTAAAGAGAAGTGTGAGGAGAGATCAAAGGAAATGGATAGATGACCTATCTCAACAAGCAGAGGAAAGCAGCCAGAAAGGGAAATCTTAGAGAACTCTATACCATCACCAGAGTTCTGGCAAGGAAGCAGATGCAGAAAAACCGTCCAGTCAGAAACAAAGATGGCGTCCTCCTAACAAACTCCGAGGATCAACTGAAGCGATGGCAGGAACATTTCTCTGCAGTGTTAAACCACTCCTTGGAGGAGCAAGTAGATACAGAAGAAGGCAAAGAAGAAGAGGAGGAAGAAACCCAGCCTGACCCAAGGATTAAAGTCTGCATTCCAACAGTGGAGGAAATCAAGCGGGCACTGAGAGAGTTGCATATTGGTAAGGCAGCAGGTGTTGACAATATTCCAGCAGAAGTCATGAAGGTTGATATGGATACCACTGCCAGTATGTTGCAGCCGCTATTTGAGAAGATATGGGTTAATGGAGAAATGCCGACAGACTGGAAATGTGGGTTGCTGGTGAAGTTGCCAAAGAAGGGCGATACGTCAAACTGTAACAACTGGAGGGGCATTACGCTTCTTTCAATCCCTAGCAAAGTTTTCACGAGGGTTCTGTTGAACAGAATTAAGGAGTATATCAACTTGAGGCTCCGACGGGAACAGGCAGGCTTTCGATTGAATCGCTCGTGTGTAGACCAAATAAACACCTTGAGGATAATTCTGGAGCAGTGTGGTGAGTGGTCTATGCAGTGTTCATCGATTTTGAAAAAGCTTTTGATTCGATCAACAGAGAAGCTATGTGGAAGGAAGTGAAGCGGTATGGAGTGCCATCACAAATTACCAACCTCATTCAGGAAACATACCGTGATTATACATGCAGAGTCATACATGAGGGCCGTGTATCTGAGCCTATATCTGTACATTCAGGAGTACATCAAGGTTGTATCCTCTCGCCAACCATGTTCCTGGTGGTGACTGATGCAGTAATGCGGAATGTAACGCGAACTGTGAAACGTGGTATCCAGTGGGGATTAGCTAATAGGTAAGAAGACCTAGACTTCGCTGATGATATGCGTCTCCTGTCTGAGGCACATGGTGAAATGCAATCAAAGATTGAAGACTTAGTAAAAGAAGGAAAAAAAGGTGGGACTAACGATCAATTCAAAGAAGACCAAGGCCCTAAGGATGAACACCAACAGACTAGACCCATTTGTCTTCAGTGATGAACCTATAGAGGATGTGGATAGTTTCACCTACTTGGGCAGTGTAGTTACCAAAGATGGAGGAGCAGTACAGGATGTTTCTCAACGTATACAAAAAGCAAATGGTGCCTTTGTTCGGCTCTATCCAGTACGGAAGAATAACAAAATATCTACCAGGACCAAACGTCGCATTTTCCGAAGTAATGTAAAGGCTGTTCTACTATATGGGTCCGAGACCTGGAAAGTGACAAAAGAGATTACCTCCAAGTTGCAGACCTTTGTCAACCGCTGTTTAAGGAAGATCCTAAACATCTATTGGCCGGAAGTAATCTCCAATCATGAACTATGGAGAAGGACGGGTGAAACCGAGATGGCCGTACAGATAAAGCGGCGGAAATGGAAATGGATTGGGCATACGTTGAGGAAAGAGAATGAAGCCATTGAGAGAGAGGCACTGGATTGGAACCCGCAGGGTAAAAGGAGGAGAGGAAGGCCCAAACAAACGTGGCGAAGATCTGTACATATGGAGGCAATGGAAGAAGGCAAGACCTGGAGAGAGGTGAAGAGGTTGGCTGGCAACAGGATCAGATGGAGATGCTTTGTTGATGCCCTATGTTCCACAAGGAACAACAGGAATTAAGTCAACAAAAGGAAAACTGATTGGGTGCCAGTGTACTTGATGATACACAATCTATATATATATAATAAGAGTTTTGTCTGTACATTGTTCAGAATTTAAAAATAATGGTATTTCTGTATCGGTCATGTCCATAGTAACAAGAAAATGCACTAATTGCTTTTCCATAATTTCTGTCTGTCTGTATGTACACGCATCACGAGAAAACGGTTGAAGAGAATTTAATGAAAATTGGTATGTGAAGTTGGGGGATGAGCCTCTACAATCTAGGCTATAAATCATTTTACTCACGCTGAGTGAAATGGCAGTTTAGGGGAAGGCCTAAAATTGAATTCTCAACTATTTATGTTATTAGTGGTCTAATGAAAATCGGTATGTGAAGTCGGGAGATGAGCCTCTACAATTTAGGCTATAAATCATTTTACTCACGCTGAGTGAAATGGTAGTTTAGGGGAAGGCCTAAAATTGAATTCTCAACTATTTATGTTATTAGTGGTCGTATTTTAAAGAAAATGGGTATGCAAAGTTGGGAAATAAGTTGCTACAATCTAGGCTATCAATAATTGTATTCATGCTGAGAAAAATGGTAGTTTAGGGGAAGGCCTAAAATTTAATTCTCAAATATTATTAGTAGTCCTATCTTGATGAAAATCGGTATGTAAAGTCAGGAAAAGTAGCTATAGTCTAGGCTGTAAATTATTTTATTCACGCTGAGTGAAATGGTAGTTTAGGGGAAGGCCTAAGATGTAATTCTCAAATATTTCTTATTAGAGGTGTAATCGATGAATGCTACATAACTAAGGTTATATAGTATTAAATTTCCTATTATTCATGTCTTATACATTGTTACCGTACTGGCTATGATCACAAAGATATTAATGAATTTGGATTTTTGTTACTAAGTCCATATCAGCACCGAGTAACGGGAAAATGGGTAAACAGTATTTAATGAAAATAAGTGTGTAAAGTTGGAGAACAAGAAACTACAGTTTACGGTATAAAATATTTTACAAATCACAGAGTTGAAAGAAAACTAAATGTGAAGGCCTACAATATAGAAAGCTCATAACATTGATCAACAATACCATTACATCGACCATTGTTTGTCGTGATGTGCTTTGTGTCTTCTGTTGCCCCTCATCTCCAGTAGATAGGATTACTGCTGCGTACAGAGTACTTTTTATTTCATTTACGTCGCACCGACATAGATACGTTTTATGGCGACGATGGGATAGGAAAGGGCTAGGAGTGCCTTAGGTCTTAAATAAGGTACAGGCCCAGCATTTGACTGGTGTGAAAGTGGGAAACCACGGAATACCATCTTCAGCGCTGCCGACAATGGGGTTCGAATCCAGTATCTCTCGGATGCAAGCTCACAGCTGCGCACCGCTAACCACAGGGTCAACTCGCCCAGTCGTACAGAGTGTGACAGCCTGTCTGAATATTGATGGGAAGTAGCTGGGGAGTTAGATAACTTTCTTCTTTAGCATGCCATTCCCCTGGTTTATAAATTTTCTGATACTACTGGTACTTAACACACTGGATCATCATAGCATTCGGGCTATTCCATCCCTACTCTGAGGCATTGATTGGAATGAACAGTATGCATATTTAGCGGAATAATGGCAGATGAGTGTTCATGGCAATCTGCGGCCTGGTCATCCCAGCTCTGGAACTTTGGACTATAACCGCAGCACTGTTCGTTAAAAGTGATAAAACGTGCGGCTTTCAATTTGATCGAGTATTTTGTATGATAACATTGCTTTTAATCGCTACATTCAATACTTACGTTTTTGTAATGACCTATGTTGATTTCAGTTAGGAAAACCACAAAGTCAGTCTTTCTGAGAATCCCGTAGCGAAGCACGGGTACATCAGCTAGTATGAAATAAGCATGAGAGTACATTATTATCCAGGGTGGGGTCATAGGCTGACGATATCCCGACTTGCTTACCTAACCTGATGACTTGTTGAACTGAAAAAGGCATTAGGATATACTGGCTAGGTTATATTCTTTTGTGAAATGACACACTGTCCATTAAAATATATAAATATACTTCCAAACTTAACCACCTCAATAATCTTCACAACAGATAACAAAACAAAATGCAAGAAATAAACACTAAAAATCTGACCAGATTAATACAATGTATGGCATACCACCTCAATAACACTTAACACAAATTGCAACATCAGTCATACACTGTTTATACCTTCTTATACACAAACCGCAATGAATTTACATGTCATAATGACAGGTTTAATAAATTAGCGGGTACGACGACCTTGCTATCAACACTGTATTCCAATTTTCTCCGCCCTTTGCCCCACGCTAAACTCAACTGTACATATATACACAAAACCTTCTTAACTTGAATTTATATGTAATCTGGCTAGTCTGAATAATGGGATTACGAACCTAAGCCATATAACCTGCTATACCATCTCAAATTGATCTGTAGTGGTTGATTGATTGAAGTTGAAAGTTGATGTTAAATGCCACCATACCTCGCCAAACTCGCCGATAACTTTGGTGACAAGTTCATGGTTTGTTGTTTTATATTGAAACCACACTCACATTATATTCCGCCAAGTGCATTGGCTTAGCACTTCATAGTGTACATAACATATGATGATCTCTAATCCTGTAGTGTGTCCCAACCGGACGTCCACTGACGAGAAAAATCTCCAAGAGACAGACACAAGCAGCATACAATAGGACTAAACGTCACATACTTCAAGCAGGACAACCAGCCGATCACAACATTTATACTATTCAACACCAACAACAACAACAACCCTCTTCCGACTAACCAGCCATAAAATAAACTTCTTCAAAACACATGATTTTCTCTGTCACAGCTAATCACAACCTTCCATATCTGTCACATGTGGCACACCGTTTTCGAAAATTGTGATGCTCAACTTTGGCGTACTGATGCCTTGAAGACTGTTGGGAGAGACACGTCATTTTGGGCAAACCAACATCTTGCACAACTTTCTCTATAATTAGTTTTCTTGCTAAACCAAGATTTCCCACTTTCGGCTACAGAATGCCACCAGTTTAAATACAGAGTTCTTACAATGTCTAAATAATGATTTTTATACATCAATAAATACACACACAGTATTCCTACAATGAAGTACATGATATAGACAATACATAATAAATACCTAACCTATAACTTGGCGTAAATATTGCCATAAACACAAGAACTGACTTGACGTGGGGCTGAAATTTTGTATGATTACAATATTAAGAGGCAGTCTTGGGAGTAGAGCAGAGTTGCTGTAGTGAGAGTTATGAGTGCAAGTCATTGAGTATGTGAATTCATGTTGTGATTGGTAGTGAATTGATGTGCAAGTGTGCAGTCTTATTCTTCGTAGTAATGTTTTGTTCACGATGGCAGTTTATTAGTTTGTATGGATATAATGTGTAAATAACTTGTAAATAAAACAGTGTACACAATTGACAGCATTTTGTGTGCATCTTTGCGGCTGCAACAATTTTCTCTAATAATATATATGAAAAGAGAATGAAATGAAAAATGAAACTAGAGCTTGAAAAATCTAGGGGTATCAAATTATGTGCAAGGTAAGTATAATATTGAAAGTAGAAAATTTTGACGTGAGCGTTTTTGAAGAGTAAGATCTTACTTGATTCAAGTATGAACCCTTAACCTGGAAGTGGTGGGTCAGGGTATTTTGTAACCTGGCGCAAATTAATTTTGTTCAATTGTACTTATTTTAAACTTAACGACCTTGGCTGTCACATACCTCTCCCCACACTCCTTGCCTTTTGTCTGAGGTCAGCAGCATTGTAGTGAAGGGTGTTAGAAAGAAGGATTATTGTCTAGCATTGAAATAAAGTGTCTCGTTAGACCCTGTGCGACCAGTCCCGTTCATCGGAAGTACAGCAGCAGCAGTGTTGAGTGTACCCAGTGACTTATTTTGTAACAATGTTAGGAATTAAATCAGTCAATCCCTTATCGCTGAAATGATTTATCAACAGTATGAGGCAAGGGTGTTATGTCTTCTAAAGTCTGTGGAAGAGGAAGAAGTTTTAGTGAGAGTGAGGATGAATTTATTAGAAGTAGTAGACTCTAATGGTGATACGCGACAGAGCGCTAATGAAAATTTAAATATCAGTGATGATGATTTACCTCTTTCTTAACGGTTTTGGACCACAACAGGAAAAAACGCTGTTACAAACTGGACAAAAGTTCCTTCTGCTAAAAACTCGCGTACTCGAAACTACAACATTGTCACTCATTTACTATGAGTGAAACTCATAGCAAGATGTGCATTATCACTTGAAGAAGCTTTGAGCATTTTTTTTCATGAATAATAACATGTTTCAACTCATTGTAAACTGTACGAACCTGGAAACTGAAAGAGTCAGGGGAAATTATACTCGCAAACAAATAGCTTATCAAGATGTGGATTGTCATGAAGAGGATAATCATTTCCGGTAGCGTGATTATTTTGAAAGAAACCTTTCCCACCACTGCAGGAATAGCATTACGTAGTTAGCAGGATCTAAGCCTGTTAGCTGAATTATATAAGATAATGCATTTAATAAAAATTATTGCTAAGCATGACAAGTTTTTACTTTTATATACTGTGAAGCTAATTAGTATTGGATATATACATTTTGGGAATAGAACTGAAGGATACGAAAGGGTGATTGGTAAATGTGGGGAAGATATGGAAGCTAATGGGAATGCGAAGCGTTTGCTGGACTTCTGTGCTAGTATGGGTTTAGCTGTCACGAATACATTCTTCAAGCATAAGGCTATTCACCGCTACACATGGGAGGCTAGGGGTACCAGATCCATAATAGACTATATCTTAACAGACTTTGAATTCAGGAAATCTTTTAGGAATGTACGAGTTTTTCGGGGATTTTTCGATGATACAGACCACTATCTGATCTGTAGTGAACTAAGTATCTCTAGGCCTAGGGTAGAGAAAGTGAAATCTGTCTGCAAACGAATAAGGGTAGAAAATCTCCAGGACGAGGAAATTAGACAGAAGTACATGGATATGATTAGTGAGAAGTTTCGAACAGTAGACAGTAAGCAGGTTCAGGATATAGAAAGTGAATGGGTGGCATACAGGGATGCTGTAGTAGAAACAGCAAGGGAATGCCTAGGAACAACTGTGTGTAAAGATGGGAAAAGGCGAACATCTTGGTGGAATGATGAAGTGAGAGAAGCCTGTAAACGTAAAAAGAAGGCTTATCAGAAATGGCTCCAAACAAGGGCCGAGGCAGACAGGGATTTGTACGTAGATGAAAGAAACAGAGCGAAACAAATAGTTGTTGAATCCAAAAAGAAGTCATGGGAAGATTTTGGTAATAACCTGGAAAGGCTAGGTCAAGCAGCAGGGAAACCTTTCTGGACAGTAATAAAGAATCTTAGGAAGGGAGGGAAAAAGGAAATGAACAGTGTTTTGAGTAATTCAGGTGAACTCATAATAGATCCCAGGGAATCACTGGAGAGGTGGAGGGAATATTTTGAACATCTTTTCAATGTAATAGGAAATCATCATGGTGGTGTTGCAAACAGCCAAGCTCATGGGGAGGAGGAAAATGATGCCGGTGAAATTATGCCTGAGGAAGTGGAAAGGATAGTAAATAAACTCCATTGTCATAAGGCAGCAGGAATAGATTAAATTAGACCTGAAATGGTGAAGTATAGTGGGAAGGCAGGATGAAATGGCTTCATAGAATAGTAAAATTAGCGTGGAGTGTTGGTAAGGTACCTTCAGATTGGACAAAAGCAGTAATTGCACCTATCTATAAGCAAGGGAACAGGAAGGATTGCAATAACTATCGAGGTATCTCATTGATTAGTATACCAGGCAAAGTATTCACTGGCATCTTGGAAGGGAGGGTGCGATCAGTCGTTGAGAGGAAGTTGGATGAAAACCAGTGTGGTTTCAGACCACAGAGAGGCTGTCAGGATCAGATTTTCAGTATGCGCCAAGTAATTGAAAAATGCTGCGAGAGGAATAGGCAATTGTGTTTATGTTTCCTAGATCTAGAGAAAGCATATGACAGGGTACCGAGGGAAAAGATGTTCGCTATACTGGGGGACTATGGAATTAAAGGTAGATTATTAAAATCAATCACAGGCATTTATGTTGACAATTGGGCTTCAGTGAGAATTGATGGTAGAATGAGTTCTTGGTTCAGGGTACTTACAGGAGTTAGACAAGGCTGTAATCTTTCACCTTTGCTGTTCGTAGTTTACATGGATCATCTGCTGAAAGGTATAAAATGGCAGGGAGGGATTCAGTTAGGTGGAAATGTAGTAAGCAGTTTGGCCTATGCTGATGACTTGGTCTTAATGGCAGACTGTGCCGAAAGCCTGCAGTCTAACATCTTAGAACTTGAAAATAGGTGCAATGAGTATGGTATGAAAATTAGCCTCTCGAAGACTAAATTGATGTCAGTAGGTAAGAAATTCAACAGAATTGAATGTCAGATTGGTGATACAAAGCTAGAACAGGTCGATAATTTCAAGTATCTAGGTTGTGTTTTTTCCCAGGATTGTAATATAGTAAGCGAGATTGAATCAAGGTTTAGTAAAGCTAGTGCAGTGAGCTCGCAGTTGCGATCAGCAGTATTCTGTAAGAAGGAAGTCAACTCCCAGACGAAACTATCTTTACATCGGTCTGTTTTCAGACCAACTTTGCTTTACGGGAGCGAAAGCTGGGTGGACTCAGGATATCTTAATCATAATTTAGAAGTAACAGACACGAAAGTAGCAAGAATGATTGCTGGTACAAACAGGTGGGAACAATGGCAGGAGGGTACTCGGAATGAGGAGATAAAGGCTAATTTAGGAATGAACTCGATGGATGAAGCTGTACGCATAAACCGGCTTCGGTGGTGGGGTCATGTGAGGTGAATGGAGGAGGATAGGTTACCTAGGAGAATAATGGACTCTGTTATGGAGGGTAAGAGAAGTAGAGGGAGACCAAGACGACGATGGTTAGACTCGGTTTCTAACGATTTAAAGATAAGAGGTATAGAACTAAATGAGGCCACAACACTAGTTGCATATCGAGGATTGTGGCGATGTTTAGTAAATTCTCAGAGGCTTGCAGACTGAACGCTGAAAGGCATAACAGTCTATAATGATTATGTATGTATGTATTATGCTATTAAGTTAATACATCTAATACATCAATATATGATGAATAAAAATTAGTAATTTTGTTCATCATCATCCTAAACCATCTCCAGTTTCCCAAGTGTGGTATATGAGCCTCCTCCATCTCATCCTGTCCTTGTACCATTCCTTCTCCACCAACTTGTCCCAATCATGACCTCTCAGCAGTACATCGTTCTTAACTAAATCTATCCATTTCATTCGTGGCCTTCCCACGGGTCGTCTTCCTTCTACTTTTCTGTCAAATTCCTTCCTTGCAGTTCTGTTAACTGGCATCCTCTACATGTGACCAAACCACTTCAGTCTTGATATCTGAATCTTATCGAGGAATCATCTATTCCTACTTCTTCTCTAATTTTCTCATTTCTAATCTTGTCTTTCCTGGTTTTCTGGATCAGAGTGTGTAGGAATTTCATTTCAGCTGCCTGGAGTTTGGAGTTATCTCTACTGGTCAGTGTTGTGGTTTCGAGACTGTATGTAAGAATTGGTGTATAAAGGACTTGTACAATGTCATTTTTGTTTTCATAGGCATTTGCTCATTCCACAGCAGGTGTCTTACCTGGTGGTAAAATTGTCTTGCCTCATTGATTTGATTGTTCACCTCGTGTTTTGCTAGGTTGTAATTTGATAGAACCCTACCCAAGTACTTGAAAACTGGAATGCTGTCCAGTTGGGCTTCATTTAACATGACTATTGGTCTGCTCCTTCCCCATACACTTTCATCACCACCGTCTTGGTCTTACTGATGTTTAAACCATATTACCTAAACTCTTCATTCCAGCTTTGCTTTCTCTCTCCCAATTCCTCATCCGAGTCACTCCAGATCGCAACATCATCTGCAAATGTGAAGGCTTTGATATCTCTTATGTTCTTTCCTTTTAATAGATTTCATTACTACATCCATCAGAATAATAAATAGAAGTGGTGACAATGAGCTGCCCTGCTGCACTCCTCTCTTTGTTTCAAACCAGTCCAACAAACCATGTCCTACTTGAATACAACTTCTATTCCCACTATACAACATTTTCACTTTGTCTATGAGGCTGTCTCGCACTTGAAGTTCTTTTATGCATTGCCAAATTCTTTCCCTTGGTACACTGTCGTAGGCTTTCTCAATGTTCAAAAATATTAGAAATAAAGGCTTGTTCTTTTCCCAGTATTTTTCCATTAGCATCCTAATTGCAAATATAAGGTCTGTAGTTGACCTTCCTGGTCTGAAACCATACTGCTCTTCTTCCAAGATCTGTAGTTGACCTTCCTGGTCTGAAACCACACTGCTCTTCTTCCAAAATTGGTTCAACAATATCTCTGATTCTGGTCTCTATTATTTTTTCCAATATTTTCAGGACATGAGACAGTAGTGTAATACCAAGATAATTAGTACATTTTCGTCGGTTTCCTTTCTTGAACAGAGGTACAATGATGCCCATCTTCCAGTCCTCAGGAATAGTATTTTCCTCCCATATCTTGTTGAGCAGTCTGTAGAGCCAGGGGATTCCTGGAATTCCCGCCGCTTTCAGCATATCTGCACCAAGTTCGTCTATGCCCACTACCTTTCCTTTCTTCATGCTCTTGAGCACATTTTCAACCTCAAGCCATGTAATTGGTGGTTCAGTTGTGGTTCCTCAACTTGGCTCTCCTCTACCCGTTATGTTTCCTGTATCTCCATTCAGCAACTTTTCGAAATAGATCTTGAGTTCCTGTTTAATTCCTCCCTCTTCTTGTGCCAGAGTTCCATCATCACGTTCTATTGCTTTTATGGTCTCTTGATCCGTTCGCTTGTTTTTCACTACTCTGTATAGCAATTTCGTATTTCCTCTACTGTCCTCTTTCAGTTTGTCTGCAAACTCATTCCATTTCTTCTCTGTTTCTTCCCTTACAATGTTCTTTACAGCAAGTTTCTTGTTCCTGTATACTCCTGGGAGTCTTTGAATTTCTTTTTCATTGCGTTCTTATCCCTGTTTTTGTTTTTCCTTGTCCGGTGCCTTCTTTATTTGGTTTCTTTCACTGCCGTTTTCACTCTATCATTCCACCATGGTGTCTCCTTTTATCTTTTGATGGAACTTGTAACTCCACATAGGTTTCTGGCTTCTTCCACAAAGGAGTCTTTGAAAGCTTTCCACTCTTCATTTACGTTGGTTATTTCACCCTTCGGCAAACTCTGTTGAATCCTTAGTTTGTATTCTTCCTTTATTTGGATTTCTTGCAACTTCCAAGTCTTAACCCTTGGTTTTTTCATAGTAATTTTCTGCGTTTCATTAGTCTTATGTTGAAGTCTACTACCAGCAATCTGTGGTCACTGTCCATGCTTTCACTAGGATGACCTTTACATCTGTGATGTATCTATCACCATCTTTATTCGTGATTACGTAGACAATCAATGTTCTATACTGGCCATCCCAACTGTACCTTGTTACTCTGTGACTGTCTCTTTTTTTTAAGAATGTATTTTTGATTATAAGATCATTTCTTCTGCACAGATCTAATAGTTGTTCTCCTTCTGGGTTCCTCTGTCCAAATCCATGTGGACCAATGATGTTCTCGTACCCCAGTCTGCCTACCCCAACTTGCGCGTTTAGATCTTCAATAATAATGTTTTTCTCATTAACTGTATCTTCCAAGTCTTGCCGAAATTTCTTTTTGTCTTCCTCACTGCAGCCTGTCTGTGGGGGCATATTGTATGACGGTGTAATTAGTGTTCTCCAGTTTCATGAACATTTTAATGATTCTGTCACTTTTGCAGATAACTTCAGCTGTAACATCAGTCCCTTTGTTAATTAAGAATCCAACACCATTTTTCGCCATCCATTTAGTCTCACTTAATCCCAATATTGATATTTTTCTTCTATTCATCATGTCTAGGAGTTCTTCTATCTTTTAAATTAATGATAGAATGTTCATAGTTCCAATTCGGTATTTGAATCTCTTATTTATTTTGGATTTCCTTTAAGAACATTCCATATCATCAGCCTTACGGTCATCATACTTTACAATTGTCTGAGAGGACGTGTCAGTCCGGTCTATAATCTTTCTGAGGCTCTTTTTCTTATTGAAAGAGACTGTACTCAATACTCTCCTTCTGACCTGCTAGGCGTAACGCATAAGAGGATTTTCTTTCAGGGTTTACTCCCTTAGCCTTTGAGGATGCCTTCCTTATCCTACAAGGCAGTAGGATCCATCTGTACACCCCCAAAAGGATGAGTTGCCTCTTCCGCCATCTCCACCATACCAAAGTCCATCATCTCCGCCATAGATGCCATTGAGGTCTTCACCTTTAACCCAGGGCAGGGGCCCTCCATATTTATAAACCCTGGAGAGAGGGTATCACCGTATTCTAAAGTCCCCAGGAACTGGGCTACCTATTGCTCCGCGGGTTGTATTGGTTATTTCAAACCAGCCCTACATACTGTAGGGGCCCCCTATCTACCACCTACGGACGCGCTCTGTAAGGGTCAGGTTCCCCTGGTTACTTACTGAAAGTTAACCCCACCCACAAGGAGTGAGGTTATTTGAAGAGAGTAATTTTGTTATGAAACCTAATTCAACACAACTAATACATCAATATACGATGAATAAAAATGAGTAATTTTGTTATGAAACCTAATTCAATCATAGTGGTCACAAAGTACCCCACTCCACCTCTCACGTTGCACCAACGAGTGCCACTTGTCCAGGGTTAACATCCGTTGATGTGGAGGGAAGTTTCTCAATGTTTTGCAAAGTACTGTCTGAAAATCAACGACCCTTTACAGCTAAAAACCTGGAGAAGACTATTGTGATGTACTGCAAAGCCGACTGAGGTAAGTTTTCCAAATTCCAGTTTCTGTAACCCTAGTGTGGTTAAGCCAAATATGATTTCAGTTCCTACAAATTGCAGTTTATTTCTCCAGGATGTCCACTGCGGGTTCACTACATTCATTCAAGGAGGAAAAAAATGCATTCTAAATGCTGCACGTACCTTTTTAACAAAGCAGAATTCCTTTTTAAAATTATATTAATCTAAAAATATATACTTTCTGAAAGAAGAAGTATACTTTTGCACTGTATGTTGCATAACACCAGAATTTTGCATTTTTAAGCACTATTAGATATGTAATTACCCTACGTTAAACGCGCGCTGTGTTGTAACACCACTACACACGCGCGGACTGACAGTCCGCGAGGCGATTGTTTGTAAGCTTCCATTCCTTTCATTTTTCTTTTTCCAAGAATTCCTTATTTCTCTCTTTTGTCAATCTGTCTTACATTGTAATTACTTTATTTTGATTTTATTTATGTTGATAAATTTATATATAATCTACATTTACAAGAACATTTCAGTCCTTTAGGATAAATTAGAAGTTATCAACTGCAAATCACAGGACTTGGCAAAACTAATTGTAAATTAGCAATAATTGGTTATTAATTTAATTCTTGGAATAAAATTGTAATCGTTACATTCTATTAGTTGATGAATATCGCACGGGAGAAGTCACGACGTCATGATGTTCTTGCCAGGGAGGAAGTGCATTTCATTTCATCCCCATTATCAACGCCCGACTTTGTGTCATTGAGGTTTTTGATCCAACTGAATCGTCATCAATAGAAATGTCTTCATGGAAAGTAGATAGAACCAACACAACTTTGTCTTTTCTTGACTTGTATGACACAAGGGTATATATAGCGATTTGTGCATGTTACATTTCTTGTAGCATTTTGTCGGTAAAGAATGATTCAACTGGTGTCTCAGTATTCATGGCGACTCCTACTACTCCAGGCAAGTGTTTTATAATATTATGTTCAGGTTGCCTGACCCTTCTATTGCAGGCCAATGATTCCACTGGGTCCTGTCCATTCCAACATACATTTCATGCTGCTCACTTTCAGCCACGTCCCCTTCACCCGTGGACTGTTTGCTCTACGAATTATGATCACTACCATCACTTGCACCAACTTCATCGTTGTCAACGACTGTTCGACTTGATCCGTAATGTAACCGGTACTTCAGCGGCTACACCAAACACAGTTAAAGGGAAGAAAGTAAATGTAATTACACGGTACCTAAGACACTACACACATAATAAAACATCTGATGAACTACCCAGAACTCCACCGAAAACAACACTGGTAAATAACAGTGAGGGCAACTTGATGATAATAAACCAGGAACGTGGAAAGGAGACTGGGAAACCTTACCAAGGGCCATGGAGGTGCGAAGTTTGCGGTTTTCCGAAAACCCAACAGTGATCTCTTGTTTTCAAAATATTATTTACAAAATCGGCAATACAAATTAACTTCCGAAACAAATTCCGCTGTACACCAAATCTAGATACACACTACACACGACTAGATGTTCTTTGACAAATATAGTTTAGATGTTCCTAGACAAGAGCCTTGCCTTAAGTTCACAGAGTTAAACAAATCAAATTCCACAAATACAATATTGAAGGTAAGAGGAAGCACAAATACTATTACATTTTAGAGTGAAATCAAAACTTCCTTTTCACAACATCTGATCAAAAGAGTGGTGATTAGGGCAAACTCCTGTGATACACCAACGAAAACTAAATGGAACTTAAAACCGGACAGACAACAACAGCACTTACCCTAAGCCAGCCCATTCTGGTACCGAGGAGACGTTAATGACGTCAAAAACTTCGGCAGGCTCGGCAGGCTAAGACCAAGACGGCTCAGAGACTTAAGCCCTCTCACGAAATGCTGCCTAGCCCCTTTTAAAGGGAAATCTGGCCTTGGAGTAGCCAATCAGAACAAAGGAGCTTGCCCGGATTGACCAATCACAACTCTTTCAGCGGTCGCGATCTTTGAACCATTTTCTCGAACACAAACAATCGCGATCCTTCCATTTCCAGAATAGTAAGAACATATTTCTCGAACGCATAACTAACAAAGGCCAAAGCACCCTGTTCAAAAATTTGTGTCACAAACTTTCTTGACTGTTGCAGTTAATATAGAAATGTAATCTACTAGTTACAAATACAATATGTTACAAAAATATTTACACTGTACATGTTAGGTAGTTACATGGAATACAAATAAAATAATCTATCACCACACTCCAGATCATACAGAAGATATTACTAAAACACAAGATTTACAAATAAAATCTCCTACAAACACTTTCCACTTCCAATATATTATTCTACATCTGTGTCACATAACTTTCGGAATAAATCGCACCAACTCCTTGGAAAGAGGACGCAAAATAATTATTCATAGCTCATTTTGTAATATTGTGTTTATCCCACTGTAAATAATCACAAGTAGAAAATATATCAAAATGAGCCCACTACTACATTTGCAGGTAATAAAAGTATATAATTTTATAATAAATAATAACGGAAGAATGGATGGCTTACCAAAAGAGTGAGTAAGATTAACAACTCACCAATACACGCCTGCGGACTCAGACTCCGCAAGTCTGCAGTTGACAATATAAACTTCTGTAATCAACAGCTCGGCGATTACTCAGACATTCTCACGCCCTTTGTATTGTTGCAGAAGGAAGCTACAAGAAGGCAGCCCGTTCTGCCTTGCATTTTCGGCCTATGATACCAAAGAATAATAAAGTGCGGACTCTCACTCCGCGGCATGTGTAACAGAGGGTTAAAACTAAAATTATGAATTAATTTGGATCACATTTTTATGTCCTTTCTGCCAGTAATTAGGTCTTTTTTGTTGGATTTTTTAGGTCTTTTTATAGGTCCTTTTTAGGCAATTTATAGGTTCTTCAACTTACAAGCCATAATTATGACATCATAACAATATGGCAATGTATCATAAGTTAATTAGCCCATTTGAGAAGTTTCAGCACGATAATTGATAAAAATTGTTGATCGTGACAATCACAATCTACCAACACGAATTTGGAAATGTCGAAAACTATAACTCTGCACAGTTTTGTATGCAGTCAATTTGTCCACATGTTTTCAACACATTTCCATTGCTTCAGTAATGGGTATTACCACCTCTAGCTGCAGTTACAACTGAGCCCAATGGTGAGCCAGTGTGTCAGGAGAGTGATGCCTAGCACGTCTTCCAAGCATATCCCAGACAAGCTCCATCGGGTCTAGGTTGGAACTACATGCAGGCCACATCCTGTGGCGGGCCTCCTGGGGCCTGTTCCACAAAAGTATGGTCTTGTACATTACAAGTAAATTCTCTAGTAACTAGTACGAATACCAGATTTTCTGTTCCACAAAAGAATTTTCTACAGTTGTACTTTACTACTCCATACTTACAAATTACCAGTGAATTTTTATGGGTGTGTTCCACGAAAGTACTAGTACCTGTAACTTACTAGTGAATTGGGAAGTATTCTCTACCAGTGAAAGGACATTAATACGTAAATGTACTAGTGCTATTTAAATATGCTTATTTCAGATACATTTTGATAAATATGTGGTCTAGCAGTAGTGATAGTAATGGTGATGGAAATGAAAATTACCATCTGTACAGGAAAAGAATAAACTTACAGTTTAACACTGTATTTCAATACAATGAACGTTTTAGGTTAAGTACAATACAAATGGAAGAACTTTTGAGAGATAGGTTAAAACATCCTATGATCAGAAATAAATCTCTTTCTGCTAAACAACAGTTACTAAAAAATCTTCGGTCTGTAGGTCAATACATTCCGTGGTAGCTGCAATAAATGATGTAAAATTTCCTCAAATTGTTCGTTGGCCTGAAAATACTGAAACATGTTCCAAGAAGGACATTCCTGGAATCATTAATGAGCAAAATACCTCTTACATACGCCCAACTTTTCCCCTCAAAAGCTCCATGAGCTTTTCCCAAGTCAAATATTTCCATCCAACCATTTATTTTGTCTTGTTTTTTTCAGAATCTTGCTGAATGCACCAAAACGAATATCTTTCCTTTTTTCTATTTCCTTCAAAATGAATAACTTCATCTTTCTTGACATCATTTTAACAATTCATGCAGAGTTTGCAATTTTGTAACAATTAAGTTTGGCAGCCGAATATAGTTATTAGCGGCAAGGCAACTGATTCCTAATGACAGATCAAGGTATGTCAGACTATCATGGAACATATGCGAGGATCACGGAAGAACAGGATGGGTGATAATAACGGAGTAATTTTCTATCATCAAAGAAATAAACTGAAAAATAACATCGTAGCATTAAGAAATTCACAGGAATATTATTTCTTTGAATCTTTGCTGCATAAGTTACCTTAAAATACGATATTATGATAAATGCGGCAAGCATAACCTAATTCAACGAATAGAATACGAAGATAAACAGCTGATTCATGCTATGACGTAGTGTGTTTATTGATATGTCGTCACTTGTAAAACTTGTAACAATTCACTGGTAATATACAAGAGACTTTCAATCTTTTGTGGAACAGAAATGTACAACTCCATATATCACAAGAACCCACACTAGTAACTTGTAATGTTTAAGACCATACTTTTGTGGAATAGGCCCCTGGACTTTAAATCCGCTCCATACAACCTCCTTCTTACTGTCCTTTCACTGATGTTTGTGCCCTGTATTTGCTGCAAACAATTTCTGGCCACCACAGTGATTGTGTGTCGATCACGAAGAACCTGCATTACGAGAAAGCGATCATCGCATTCAGTAGTGCTACTCCTACGACCAGAACTGGGTCTTCCAGTGTAGTTATTGTTCTCTCTGTACCACTTCTGTACACGAAGGAACAAGACATGCCTGTAACGTCTGTTACATAGCATATACTGTGCCCATCCTCCTTTAATGCTATGGCCCTTGTTGCATTTTCAGGTGAAAGAGCTATTATGACCTGACCTAGAAACGAGACTAACTGTTGTAGACAAGCTGTAATGTCCAAAAAAATAAGTGGCACAACTGTTTGTGGTTATTCTTGTCAAAAGGCGGGAAACGGCAGTATTGGTGTTGTGATTGTCATGATCAGTAATGTTTATCAATACTGCAAGAACAAGAATGTGAAAGGTTATTTCTCCAACTGGTTATTTCTCCAACTGGATGACCCCAAAAGAAACCCTCCCTCCTGGCCATAAGGAGGACTGTGCTACATGGAAGGAGGAAATTTTACATCATTTATTGCAGCTACCACAGAATGTAGAGCCCATTTGAGAAAGATCTTCATTGGGGTAATCACATAAATATGATTGTAAATAAAGGGTACAGATCTCTGCACATGGTTATAAGGGTGTTTAGAGGTTGTAGTAAGGATGTAAAGGAGAGGGCATATAAGTCTCTGGTAAGACCCCAACTAGAGTATGGTTCCAGTGTATGGGACCCTCACCAGGATTACCTGATTCAAGAACTGGAAAAAATCCAAAGAAAAGCAGCTCGATTTGTTCTGGGTGATTTCCGACAAAAGAGTAGCATTACAAAATTGTTGCAAAGTTTGGGTTGGGAAGAATTGAGAGAAAGAAGAAGAGCTGCTCGACTAAGTGGTATGTGATGATGTAGATGTTGATTGCGTCTTGGGTGGTGTGCTAAGTCCCAACTGACGAGCCTAACTTAGCACACGAGGGCGAAACGCAGGCAACCAAGAATGAGTTAGCTGGAAGATTAATAATGTCCAATAACGGACCATTATATTGGTATTATAAGTGGTATGTTCCGAGCTGTCAGCGGAGAGATGGCGTGGAATGACATTAGTAGATGAATAAGTTTGAATGGCGTTTATAAAAGTAGGAAAGATTACAATATGAAGATAAAGTTGGAATTCAAGAGGACAAACTGGGGCAAATATTCATTTATAGGAAGGGGAGTTAGGGATTGGAATAACTTACCAAGGGAGACGTTCAATAAATTTCCAATTTATTTGAAATCATTTAGGAAAAGGCTAGGAAAGCAACAGATAGGGAATCTGCCACCTGGGCGACTGCCCTAAATGCAGATCAGTATTGATTGATTGATTTTAATTAACTTACAATACATTGCCATATTGTTGTAATGCCGTAACATTTCATTTACACAAGGTTTCAAATGGACTAACATTAAACTTTGTCTAAAATACGTAGTTTTTCACTCTTTTTGTCAGCAAGTGTATTTTTAATTAATTCTTTCTTTCTTTCTTTCTTCATATCAGAAGCACCAGTCTAATACAACAGATGATGAACAGTAAGAAGTAAAATAGATAAATTCAGGTAGAGTACAGTGAATTCTTCTTCTTCTTCTTCTTCTTCTTTTATGACCACATAGGATCACTTTAGTCAGTCCGTCGTTCAGGTCTCTTTGAAGGGATTGTTCGGGCTTTGCGGTCCTCCCAGTACTTCTTCAGACGCTCCGATCTTCGTGCCCTTTCCTCAGTTGAAAATGTGCGTGTTGTTGGTTTGTTTTGTGTAAGGGTAAAGCGGAGGTTTGTATTCTTGAGTTTTGTATTCAATTTTATCTTATTTTTGGTGTCTTCTGTTGTAAGGCCTATTTCCTTCAGATCCTCTCTTACTTCTCTGATCCATTTACATCCTGTTGTGGTATTTTTTGAGACGAGATTGTGTTGTACTAGTTGTTTCAGAAGTGAATTATTAATAAAAATACAGTATTCAAACTATTCTAAATCTAACATTTAAAATTCATGACAATGAGACACAAGTCTATTGAGCCATTTGAAAAACATCTGATTGCCAGATAGCCCTTATCCTAATACATGTTTTCTGTCCAGTACCACGCGACGTCAATAGTATTAGGGTTGGCAAATATTAAATCTTCCATCACGCAGGACAGTGGAAAAGGTGTTGAATTGTCTGTAGTTCCCCCCAATCACAAAGGGGAGAGTCACTCAAAAGCCCCATTTCTGCAGGTTCAGCTTGATACTGCCGACTCCAGTTCGTAGTCTGTTGAGTGCCTTCCACGTAGTACAGTCCTCCTTATGGCCAGGAGGGAGGGTTTCTTTTGGGGTCATCCAGTTGGAGAAATAACCAGTTTGTTCCCTTCACATTCTTGTTCTTGCAGTATCAATTTTTGAAAATGAGACAAAGTCTCTCATAGTGCATTGGCACTGTTGGTGGCTCCATGTAGCCCATGCAGTGGCCTCCACAGTATGCACTAGCCATGCATCTTGATAGGTGTGCTATTTACCAACTGATGAGCCCAAATTAGCACACTGGGACGAAACACTGACAACCAGGAATGAGTTAGCTGGAAAATTTATAATGTCCCATAACAGACCAACTATAATGGTATTACCTTCATTCATGTCGAGACTGACTGTTGTCCGAAGGTAGCTTTTGGTATATTTAAGGCGAGGTTGGATGGGGGAATATCCAAACAATGGGGGTATTTGTGATGAGAATACCTTAAATCTCTCTTGTTTACTGCTATCTCTCTGCGTATCTCCACAGGAGCAATACCAGCTAAGCAGTGGATTTTCTCAACAGGAGTAGGTTTCAGGCATCGCGTAATGATTCTGCAGCTTTCGTCGAATACAGTGTCAACCTGTTGTGTATGGGCTGATAGATACCACACTGGACTGGCACATTCACCTGCAGAGTAACACAGGGCTAACACTGATTTTAAGCTGATGTTCTACGGATTTGCGGTTGAGTTCCCCAAGTAGTGCCTGTCACCTTGTCAACCACTATTGTGCACTGTTTCTATTCTTAATTATGTTTTTAAGTTCTTGTTTGTATGGAATTGTATTCTTATCAATTTTCTGGATACAGTGTTCTAAATATTGTGATATTTATTCCATCACCTTCAGAAACAGTTGACAACATAATGGCCATGCAACTGAATGCTCCCAGTTTACATATTGTGCCATTTCATTGTTCTACGAGTAATTTGGTAGAGTCGATTTGCATGTGATTACCAGTAATGAAATTAAATACAACAGAAAGTTATAAAATGTCAAAGAAATATGGTATCGTGCAAAGACAAAACGGTCACGATCATGATGGCAGAGCATATGACAAAATAGAGTTTGAATTGTTAACCCTAACACTATATAAAAATTTACAAATGAAGAGACACTTCTAGAAAGTAGACGCAATCAATCAAGAAGCAAGCCATGCCATATAACATTGAGAATTACATAGAAGTAAGGAAAGAAGAACTTAGAGAGATTTATACGAGAAAACGATGTATAAATGCAACATTATTAATAAAATATTCACGTCAAATACGTAAGATACAGAAAAAGTAGAATAAGCCAAACGCTAAGAAGAGGGCAAAGACTAGGCCTTGGCTCAGAGAAGAGAAATTCGATCTAACGTTATAGAGATCAATTCATTTAGCAATTGTAGTGAATATAAGAAATTAAGGATAAAGTAGACATTTTGGAGGTCTGCCTAATTTAAGAAGAAAAGCTTATATTAAATTTGACTATTAATGACATACTAATGTTAGAAGGCTTTGACTACGATATAATGTTTCAGCTGATGTCATCTGCGTATTTGATTCTTCTAATTGTGCAAGACAAGCCCACCATGAGTCTCTAAGGAGAAGATGGGCCGACTGTCCGGGGTCAATCCAGCTAAGATGACAGCAGCAGAGAGCGACATTTCCGGCAACGTCTCGATGGCTATTGGCGAACCATGGAGACTAACCAGAGCTGCTGATGGAGAACCAGAAACAACATGATCCCGATGGCTAAAGGAAAAAGATCAGTTTCGTAGAGAATTCAATAAGATTGCTAGGTAAGTATGGAAGTATAGCAGGAGGCGGGAAGCGCCTCTTTCATCCGCCAGCAGCTCTTCTACAACGTAATGGCCTTTTAACATCTTTATTTCGTGCTAGCTCAGCAGTTTAGCCCTTGGGGAAGGTCCGAAACTTTTTCAATGTAACCTGCGTTTCGAAAAATGTAACTTAGTGCCGGCTTGTGTAAAAGTTTCTTATTATTTAACTGTAAATCGAGGATCGTAAGTGCATCGTGTAACAACATATGTAAATTAGGCATAATGTACGTATGTATACAGCTGACTTGGTGCTTAATTTATGTTCTATTAAATACATGTGAAAGAAACCTGGATAGCACATTTAAGTCGCTCTTTAGTACGTTCGTAATTTTCCCCATCATAAGCAATGTAAATTAGTGTTCCTGGCCACGTTGCGTGCACGATGCACCAGCGACTGGCCTGGGTAAGGATTTGGTAGAGAAATTAATTTCACGGCACTAGCATGTCGGCCTACAGCTGCAGCAAGCATCAGTCATGGATGAAGAGGTGTTTTATGACACAAATAAAAAGATGGCGAGATCTAATAGGCCCCATACTTAGATATGATACGTTATTGAAGAAAATAATAGACAGTTCCTTAAAGGAAAAAATAATAGACAGCGATCAAGATTAGAGTACATGACGCAAATATTAGACGACACGAGATGCGACACCTATTACGAACTGAAACATGAAGAATGGAGAGCTGCTGCCAACCAGCCTCCAGTTATGGAGAAGAAAGCTGGACATTTTACAAATGATGAAAAATGAAAGTTTATTGAGAATGTGGAATACAAGTATCGAGCTCGAATTACTATTATTATTTTACGATTATTATTGTATGTATAACTGTGAAGTGTTACATCCATTTAGTATTATTATTATTATTATTATTACTACATCAAGTGTACATATGATATGATCGCGTTGTTTTTGAGGCTATGTCATGAAACAGGCACTTTATATAAACATTTATATCAGTTCAGTTAATGTAAATACCTGTAAATTAATATTATAATTTATTCTTACCTGTATACATAATTTGTAATCCATAATTGTGAAACACACTGTAAATTCCAGAATGGTATATACACTAGAATGATTGAGAATATTCCGTACGTTATAAACTGTATTACACACTCTAGAATTTCCACAAAGATATATTTCGTACTGTAACTTTCTAGAAGTCTGGCCAGGCACATATATAAGGAGACGATCTTGACGGTAAAAGCTGATGATGATGATGATGATGATGATGATGATGATGCTTGTTGTTTAAAGGGGCCTAACATCTAGGTCATCGGCCCCTAATGGTACGAAATGAGATGAAATGAAATGACAAATTAAAAGCCCAAAAACATCCACTGACCACAATTCAAAACATGAGGATGAAGAATGAATGGATGGATATGAATTTAAAATGATCAGGGGAACCGACCAACAGCGCCTCACATGCACAGAAGCTGGCGTAGAACAATAGTATTACCGACCAAGAGACTGCTTCTATAGCACAATACTGAATCGATGATACTTGTAGTCGAAAGAGGTCCAAAATCAAATTCAGCGGCCCCTCACAATGGTACTTATCGCGAGGAAAGTAGAACCATGGTATTTGTCATGTTGCAGTACTAATCAAGAGTAGCGTATACTCGCGGTATTCCACACATTATGGTACTACTCACAGGTAATGAAATTTGCACATGTATTACAGACCTACGCTGTTTTGCACATTGCGGCGCCATTTACAGGCAATGTAAACTTATGGTGTTCATCACATAAGGGTACTAACCACAGGGACTCGTACTATCCCATGGTGTTCCTCATATAGTGGGTACTAATCATAGGCAAGCCAGAACCATGGGTTCCATCATCCCATGCTGTCGCTCATATAGTGCTACTAATCACAGGTATTGTAAAAGCTGTCGTGCTCTCGCTTGCTACTAATCACAAACCTATTTGGTACTAGTAGTACTACACGCAAGTAAAAGCGACCCATGGTGTTCCCCACGTGGTGGTACTAATCACAAGTAGTTTCATGGTTCTAATTTGAATCGTCCCTTGGTCGCCCCTTACGATAGGCAGGGGATACCGTGGGTGAATTCTTTGTCTGTGTCCCCCACCCACAGCGGGTTGTGCGTTTGGTCCACGAGAGGTATTTTATTTCCCTTAAGTCCGCCGACAAGCCGGTTAGGACTCCCCTATCCGCCACCTGAGATGCGCCACGTGGGAGTATCACTTCACCCCCTGCTATGCCAGCGCAGTAGGTTCATGGACGGTAAAAGTTGGTAGTTACTGGTGGACGAGTTATGGTGTGGCAAGGTGATACTTGTAATCGCGTGACATGCGGTAATCGCAGTCTCCATATTGAATCGACATGCTTGATGCAGTCATCTGTCTTCAACTGTGTTTCAAAGTTGTAATCTCCATGTGCAGCGATTGGTAGTTGTTTTTAATAATAGCGGCTTTGTTGATATTCTCGAAGTGAAGTGTTTGTGGTGATACTGTGATTCAGGTTATGTGTGTTTTAATTTGTGAATATATGTGAATAAAATTAATTGCACCAACTGATAGCATCTCATGTGTGTATTTGTGGATACGTTAAATTATAAGCGACGTGTATAGTTTGCGTCTCTAAAAATGTTTTTCCTTGATGTTTTGCTTTGTTGGTGTTCTTAAAATGTATTATTTCATTATTTATTTCATTAATTATAATTGTAAATACTTGTTTATTTGTTTTCATCATAATTATTTTTACATTCAAACCTAACCTTAAATTAAACAGCACTTTCCCCTCTTTAGGACTTTTTTTTTTTTTGGTTCCCACAAAAACGTCCTAATCAGTTTTGACTGTATAAAACTTGTTCTTTTCTATAAGTGGGAGAATGTGGACCCTTGATATAGACTAATGCTTTATAGCCAACAACATGGCCACTAGTAATCTTGCTGATTAAAATTTCACTCCTACAATTCGTCTGGCTACAGTCTTGAAATTAATATTTACAGACAACAAGAATGCTAGTTTTGTTGTAAAGTAATATTTTACTACTTTATCCTTAAAATAATGCAACAGCATTTATTTCTTTGGGAAATCAGAACAGTGAGATGCCAAATTACAGAGTTCCACAATAAAAAAATATATTTACAATGGAGTAGTACAATGAAAACTTAACCCTGCTGTTCTATTCACTTTTAACTAATGAATATACTGTTCGGGTCAATATGAACCGACATACCAAAATACTGTAGAAATCTTGCACAGTTATTAGCTATCGACATTGTTGTTCTAGTCGAATACCTTGTTGATGATGATAATAATAATAATAATAATAATAATAATAATAATAATAATAATAATAATAATAATAATAATAATAATAATAATAATAATAATACACAAACTTTATCAAAGAACATTTTTTCTATTTAAATATTCACATAAATTTGAAATAGCAGACAGTTTTCAATACAATTATCTTAGAAAACACTACAGTTCTTTCCTTACCTTTCTTCTTACTGATTGCAGTGTGGACACAAGTAGGTGACATGCGTTCTGCAAATATGTTTACTACATTTTCCACACAACATGTCATCGCTAGATGGGCAGAACTTACAGCATGCATGTTTCATAGATTTTCTTGTTGTTACTGACTCTGGCACATCAGTCACATCCTTAGGCTTTGGAAGCTTCTGATCATTCTCAAGGAATCTTCTGTTCTTCGAAAATGCATCCTTGATGCAATGTGTTCTCTTTTCAGTGACTATCCAAGTTCCCCCAAGAATATTCTCCTTATAGTCAATATATTCATATTCCATTTAGGGTCAATCAAGTCCACAAGATATGCATTATAAGCAGAAACATCAAGAATATTGTAAAAAACTATCATTGGCCACCTTTTAGTTTTTTTATTTTCATGTATATGTGCCTGATAGCTGATCAAGCGAGCCTCCGTGGCTCAGATAGCAGCGCGTCGGCCTCTCACCGCTGGATACCGTGGTTCAAATCCCGGTCACTCCATGTGAGATTTGTGCTGGACAAAGCGGAGGCGGGACAGGTTTTTCTCCGGGTATTCCAGTTTTCCCTGTCATCTTTCATTCCAGCAACACACTCCATTCTCATTTCATAGCATCTATCATTCATTAATAAATCACTTTGGGAGTGGCGACCCCATCGTACTAACAGCCTATATCTGCTTCATTCATTACATTCCTGACCCGGTCAATGACTGGAAAACAGGTTGTAGGTTTTTTTTTTCAGCTGATCAAGCATGTCTACAGCCCCTTTGGTTGAATTATAGTCCAAAATCCTTTTTGGATTCTTAACAGCCCTCTCACTGATTTCCTCATCATGGTAGAGATTGCTCACATGTACAACATTTTTATTTCTCTTAGCAATATAATTGACCACAATAGTGTCATTTGTGAAGTAAAAGAGCTAGCACATCGTTGTTGTTGTTGGACATTTTATGTGGAAACTCCAACTTATTTTTCCGTATAGTTCCCAGCATAGTAAATTTCCTTTTCAGAAGCATGACATAAAAAAGTTGTCACACATGATATTCTGACCATGTAACTCGAAAGTAAGATCAAATACTATTCTCATTCTCTGATATCTTTCTGGTGCCAGTCCGATTACCTGCTAACTCAAGGGGTACTCTTGATGATGTTCAAAGCTGGTAAGTGGAGCTGTTGTGGTGGTGGATGAAACTGCCATTTCCTATTCCCATTTTTAGAAAGATAAGTCTCTACACTATTTTGTACAGGCTGTAGACTGTTGTAATTGTCATCAGAACACACTATTTCAGATGCATTACTGACATGATCTTCGAACTCAGAAAGTGATTCTTCATCTGCCTGGGCACTTACCAACTCATCAGTCAATGATGTAATCGCCATGGTGTCACAATTCAAACTGAGCAGAAACAAAGCATTCAGATTGTTGAGAGCAGCTAATTATGATTTCCTAGGAAGAGCAAGAAACAAACCCATTGTTGTAAATGCATGGAGGCTTGGTTGATTGTTGAGAGTAAGTAGGAATGATAAAAATCACTATTCCCTTAAAATATAACAAAAACAAAGTTCAACATTTCCATTCTTTAAAAATAAATCCGAATAACAGTAATCATATTTGTGTCAGGTCACAATGACCCAAACGTTATATATGTAACTATTACAGTTTATGCCCGAACTACCTAAACCATTTAAAAACCTTTTCAGACATGTGCTGCTGGTCTTCTATTTCCAGACAAAGTCACCAAGTTTCATAAATATTTATTGGTATTTAAAATATGAAAAATGGCGTGTATATTCATTTTGGGTCATACAGACCTGAACAGAACAGAAGGGTTAAAAAATAAATGCAAGGGCCATGAAAAAAAAGATCATCTAATGACAAAAGTAACAGAAGAAAAAAGTATCAAAATAATTGTAGGGACACAATCTCTCTCTCTCTCTCTCTCTCTCTCTCTCTCTCTCTCTATATATATATATATATATATATATATACTAGCTGATGTACCCGTGCTTCGCTACGGGATTCTCAGAAAGACCGACTTGGTGGTTTTCCTAACTGAATTCAACACAGGTCATTACAAAAACTTCAGTAGGAATGTAGCGATTGAAAGCAATGTTATCATATAAAATACTCGATCAAATGAAAAACCGCACACTTTCTCACTTTCAATGAACAGTACTACGGTGCCGATCTAACAGTCCAAAGTTCCAGAGCTGGAATAACCAGGTCGCAAATTAAGGTACAGTCCCGGCAATTGCCTGGTGTGAAAATGGGAAACCACGGAAAACCATTTTCAGGGCTGCCGACAGTGGGGCTCGAACCCACTATCTCCCGATTACTGGATACTGGTGAATGCTATGATGAACCAGTGTGTTACGTACCTGCAGTATCAGAAAATGTATGAACCAGAGGAATGGCATGTTAAAGAAGAAAGTTTCCCAACTCCCCAGCTATTTCCCGCCAATGTTCAGACAGGCTGTTATACTCGGAACGCAGGAGTAATCCCATCTATAGGAGTTGAGCGGCACCATAAGAAACGAAGAACATCACAACAAACAATGGTCAATGTAAAGTAATTGTTGATCAGTGTTAAGCACTTTGGATATTGTAGGCCTTCTGAAATACCACTCTTATCATAGTTGGTACAGTAAAACAGAATGAAACATAAATGATCGGGAATTGTATTGTCTATAACTTTTGTTATGTAGTACCGTACTTTTCTATGCACCAATAACATAGGTACCGGTATTTAAAATTAAATTTTAGGCACCTTCCCCTAAACTACCATTTCATCTCGGGGAAAACAAAATTATTTACTGCCTAGACTGTAGTTTCTTATCCCCAACTATATAGCGGTTTTCATTAAATTCTGTTGACCCATTTTCTCGTAGCTCGGCGTTGATATGGACTTAGCAACAAAAAAACAAATTCATTAATATCTGTGTTATCAGAGCCGGTACGGTAAAAATGTATAAGACATAAATGACTGGAAATTGAATTCTATATAACTTTAGTTATATAGTATTTATCGATAGGACCGCTAATAATATAAATATTCGATAATTAAATTTAAGGCCTTCCCCTAAACTACCATTTCACTCAGCGTGAATAAACTGATTTATAGCCTAGATTGTAGCGGCTCATCCCCCGTCTTTACATACCGATTTTCATTAAATTCTCTTCAGCCGTTTTCTCGTGATGCATGTACAGACAGACAGACAGACAGACAGACAGACAGACAGACAGACAGACAGACAGACAGACAGACAGACAGAAATTATGGAAAAGTAAAAAGTGCATTTTCTTGTTACTATGGACATGACCGATACAGAAATACCATTCTTTTCAAATTCTGAGCAATGTACAGACAAAACTCTTATTTTATATATATAGATTGTGACCTTACATGTATTTCCTACTCAGGGTTAGAGTTGTTAATGTTATGTCTTGGCTGGTGTTGTGAGGAGATGCAAGGAACTCCATTCAAGGGACATGCAAGTTTGACGAGTCTGGTCACAGTGTCGCACCGCTTAGACTTTCGAGATCTGACTGACGTATGAGAGCGCATATTCAACTATTACTTAAAACTATGATACTAAACACATCCTATGAAAGAGAATTCGGAGAATAATTCTCTTCTTTGGAAGGATATTCCGTTTTAACGAATATCATCTCATGAAACATAATTACATGTTAATTGAAAAAGCAACATAGATGGATGTCTAGTTGAAATTAAATATAATTAATTGTGAATGTCCAGAGTCCCTACCCTTTTATTGGTTATAATGTGTCACAGTAGCAAACTTTCATAGTATAATTAAACATGTTGGCTCCGTTACTAATCTTCAATTCCAACAAATAAAATAAACCAACACACGAGTTGCTGAGGGCTTAATTTTCGTTACAAATCCATTATTCACATCATTTATTTTCTGGTTAATAAAATAAAATTAGAGAAATCTTATTCTTTGGCACTCGTATTCGTTGACCCCAAAAATTCATGTCTTTCAGTATTCCGTTATCTTTTAAAATCATCACCTAAATTAGTAAACACTAATAAAACAACCTGGGTGCTCCAATGACATGCTCACAAAGTTGTCGCTTATACCACCATAGATCAAGAAATAGGATTACGTTATGATCCCTCTCTAATTACTAAGGTTGCATAGTAAATTGGAAATCAGCCTCTTTTGAAATTCTGCAACAGCTGCATCTAGACAACAAATTCCTGAAAATAAGGTCATCACTAACAATAATAATTCAAAACTTCTGATGACTCTGCAACCTCTGGTATTCTCCATGAAAAATCCTGAAAATCGACATTCAATGCCAATTACAAACTCTGTGATCTACCAGAAAAATTTAATTTAATTTAGCTGGAAATCAAGCTACACATTTCTTAAAATAAGATCTACACATCTCATCTGCGACATGGTTCACGTGTACATGGTGTCATTTATCATTGAAGATTCTATTTCATCCCTTCACTTACATTAAATCTTAGGTTATCGCATCTTTGATAACTATCACATAACTTCAGTATTCTTCGAAAACATCATCATAAAAATTATATCCCTGCCTAAGTACTCTCACTCATTACCACCATTAAATTCACACGCATGACGAACATCAATCCTTACCTCAATAACATATAACCGGGACTTTTCGAAGACTGCATCATATCATTCAATGCATAACCCCAATGAATTATTCTCCATCAAACAACACGTAAATCATTCACTTTATTTCGACGATCCTATTCTAAACCTCTCTCATTTCACATGCGTATCATGCTCAATAAATTCTCAATTCATCTTCCAAATACTCAAGCACATTATTTCTCGAAGACTACCTCATCCTTACATAACCATAAAATCAACATCACCAAGCTTGATAGCTGCAGTCGCTTAAGTGCGGCCAGTATACAGTATTCGGGAGATAATGGGTTCGAGCCCCATTGTCGGCAGCCCTGAAGATGGTTTTCCATAGTTTCCCATTTTCACACCAGCAAATGCTGGGGCTGTACCCTAATAAGGCCACGGCCGCTTCCTTCCCACTTCTAGCCCTTTCCTGTCCCATCGTTGCCAGAACACCCAACTGTGTCAGTGCGAAGTAAAGCAACTAGCAAAAAAAAAAACCAAAAAAAAAAAAAAAACAAGCGATAATACTATCATCCTACTCACGAAAGCTACGCATATGACGTGAAAATATGATCTTAGATGACTCCAATTTACACACATGATAATCATCTTATGGTCACCTTCAAATAAAACATATCTATGCAATAAATTACACACTGAGGTTCACTTACGATGTTGTGGTGTTAACGTTGGCACAAGCATGTGCCGTCGGCTGCAGAAGTTCATCTTTAGGAGTATTTGGTGCACTGTGTGTTCAGACACACTTGTACTCTGCCCCGCATTAAAGTCTGATGTTAGTTGTTTGCCACCTGTCTTGTTTTACCAGTCTGCCCAGCCTATCATTATATACGTGCCCAGCCTATGACATCCGACATCTGTAATGAGGGCTGGCCACCCAACCCCTCGACGTTTGGACGTCGTTTCACTTTGGTTTCGCCACTTGTTGAAGACGCTCACCACAGGCACTCCTTGAACACCCGACAAGTCGTGCAGTTTCTGAAATGCTCATGCTGAGCCACCGGGCCATCACAATCTGCCCTTGGTCAAACTCAGGTAGATCACGCACCTTCGCCATTCTATATACGGACAGCACGCTCACTGATACTACATGCACCGTGCATGTCTGACTAACAGTCATTCCTCGTCAGGTGACACTGCTATCGCCTGGATGGGTTTATACTGATAGTAGGTAGAGGGTCATAGTATTTTGGCTGATCAGTGTTTATAAAACGCTAACGTGTATGTTTCACAAAATTCAAGCTCTTAAACCAGAGGGAGTTAAAAGGGGCAGTTTGCACCAACAATCCTTCAAATTGTCTCAATACACCGAATACAGTGACTTAGCAAAAGTCATGGGATAATCACCTAATAGCTTGTGGGGCCTCCTCTGACCCTGCGAACTGCAGTAAGACGCCGTGGAAGTGAGTCGACAAGTCCCCGGTAGTCCTCTGGACATAGCTGACACCAAATCGTTTGCAGAGCGGCTGCCAATGCTGGTCTGTTCATAGGTGCAGGATCCATGGTACCACACCTTCGAGGCAGGCGGAATCCATCGCTTCATGTGGTCTGTGCCATACACGGTGCCTCCCATCGGCATGGTGCAGTTGAAATCGTGGTTCGTCCAACCATATCACATTACGCCATTGTTCCAGTGTCCATCCCGGGTGACTGGCGACAAATGCACGTCGTCGTGCCCGATGACGTTGGGTTAACAGTGGCACCTGTGTGCGGCGCCGGCTCCCATACCCCATAGAACCCATGTTCCTACGGATTGTCCACTGGGAGACGTGTCTAGCACGGCCTGTGTTGAATTGAGCCGTGATTTGTTGCACGGTTGCCCGTCTGTCACTACTGACAATCCATCTCAGATGTCGCCGGTCACGGTCATCAAGGGTGGCTGGACAGCCGGTCGTTTGTCTGTTGTGGATGGTGACACCCACATTCAACCATTCACAATACACCATGGACACAGTTGATCGTGTGAAGCCGAATTCCCGCACCACTTCCGAAATCGCACTACCCATCCGTCGGGCACCGACCACCATACCCCGTTCGAACGGTGTCAGCTCACGACAACGTTCCATGTTACACCTGTCACATGCACAGCCACTGCTCACAAGGTCTCCTATACAACTGCCGCTGGCACAGGGGGCGTGATGCACAGACAACACACCTGCACATCAGTGCTCCGCTGTCCCATAACATTTGCTCAGTCAGTATAGTACAGGAAGAATCTAGTATTTCTTGAAAAGGAAATATATTTATTAATTTATTAAATAATACGGTCACCCAGTTTGTTTTGCCATCACTACCATGGAAACTACAAAGATGATGTGCACTCTACTTTCTGTTCACGGTATTGCCTAGGTCACAGAGGCTCTTACTGTCAACCATCTTTAAGATGGGCAATGTGCTTTTCCTGTCTGGCATTGCCTAGGATACTTCCGCTGGTGCTGCCTATAAGACAAAGTCACCATTTATCTCAAGCAAGCAAGCAAGCAAGCAAGTCGTATACAGTACTTTAGAATATGACTGCTGGCACTGCGTATAAGACGAGATTGCATCATATGAGTTTTGTATCTTGCAGCGAATGGCCGTGCTGAGCAATATAATGTAGATTGTGATGAAGTCATTGGTTTTGTTTCCCTTTAATTGTGATAATATAGGCATGAACGTTATGGGGAAAGAAGACCGTTTAGAGACAAAATCATGCTTTATGTCAAGTAAGTCGCATAGTTTTGTCTCTTACAGTGAATAGTCGAGTTGAGCAATAGTGCTAATATAGGATACAACACGGCAAATACTAAAAGACTACCCGTACTACGCAATAATTAAAGTAATAATAAGAGAGAAGACCCTTCAGAGACTACAAGGGCAAACCAGTCTTTGAGGAGAAATAGGAAAACTTCCCTGGAATGAAACGATTACCTCAAGATTGTGAAAGATATAGGTCCCAAAGAGATAGAGAAACGTCTGTTGAAAGAGAACAGCGCATGCTCAGAGATCACACAAAGCATGCACATTAATATCATAACGTGATTAGAACATGTAATTCTAATAATTCTGTAATCCATGGTCGAATCATAATTCATTGCTGAAGATTCTAATCGTTCAGTTGATACTGTCCTGGATATAGAAGAGGTAGTACATACATTATCCAACTGAATTTTAAAATTCTTTGATTCCTCATAGAATTAATCTCCACAAACTGTTTTTAAAGGTGGGTTTCCCTATATTACTGCTCCGCAACCTAAACACACCAAAATTATGCAATGGTACAAAATTGTTAATTAAAATCGTTAAAAAAAAAAAAATCTGGTGAAACTATTTCGATCCCTCAAATACCAATGATCAACACCGACCTACCATTTTAGTTTAAAAGGCTCCAGTTTCCAGTAAAAGTATGTTTAAGTATAATCATTAATAAAGCAGAGGGCCAAACTCTAAACGTTACAGGTCTAGACCTGAGCATTGAATGTTTCTCTCATGGTAAACTCTGTGACCCTGTCACATGTTACTTCCGAGGAAAATATATTTGGGTTAGCCCCAGATAGAAAATCACGTAACGTAGTATATACGGAAGATATTGAATGTGTAAGGCCACCCGTGCAAAGCCAAAGCGGGTCAGCTAGTTAACAATAAAACATAAAGGCAAATTAAAAGAACGAGGAAAATTAAAGACTGAACGTAAAACTAAAAGAACTTACAGCTAGGTAGAGTAAGATAAATACAGATACAGAACATAAGTTATGGTACAGCACAGTAAAAAAAAAAAAAAAATAGATCTTACATTATGTACAAAGAGTGGACAGTGACGAGAAAAAAAGGAATATGAAAGAAATGAGCCAGGTCAAGTTAAGGAAGAATTGATTAAAGGAGGTATACGAAGAAAAAACATCCAAGTTCCTGTCAGAAGATAAAAGAGTTAAGGAGGGTTGGAATGCAGATAAATAAAGCGCTTTGAACAAGAGAGAGGCGGGAATATGGAATATAAAGGGGTAGATTTATCCTGGTTTTGTAAGTTGGGACATGTAGGGAAAAGAAGGATGCAGGTTCGGGAGAACAAAATAAACTGTTAACAGCATGATATAGGAATAAGGTCGGCTACTTTCTTGCGAGCAAACAGGCGAAGGTTTAACTTATCTAGTTTCTAACAGCTGCTCAAGTTTCAATAATCAGATACTCGGGCTCTAACAATGGCACAGAAGAATGACTGCACGCGGTCAATGTGATTCATATTAGTGGGTGAACAGGTAGACCAAATGGAAGACGTGAATTTAATAATAATAATAATAATAATAATAATAATAATAATAATAATAATAATAATAATAATAATAATAATAACAACAACAACAACAACAACAACTGGTAGGAATCAAGATACTTAGTACGCTCCGAGGGCGTGGATTTTGGTGATGTCAGAAAATCTATACAACAAACCAAGAAGTGGCAATGCTAGTGAGGTTATCTTTTGTATATGGGGGACAAATAATTTACTGTCAAACAACACTCCTAGTCGTTTTGTTCTGTTAGGGTTGGGTGATCGGGACAGAGGAACACTTGACAGGATTAGGCTTAAGACTCCATGTACAGCACCCTTCAGAGAGAGAAGCCCCCTCTCTAAGAAGTTGACACCTTATAAAGAATCAATTTGTTTGAATATTTTACAATCATCTGCAAACAGTAGAATTTCAAAAGAAAAGAAGGATATAATATTAATGAAATTGTCAATAAATAGGACAAAAAAAGGGGGGCCAAGGATACTGCACTGTGGGATGCCAGAATGTACCATAACAGAGTCAAACTTAACTCATCAAGAACCACACGCTGAGTTCTGGTATTGAGGAAGCTCTGTAAGGGAGTTAGGAAGCGACCATGGATGTTTAAATGTTCTGAAAATTTATAGGAAAAAGTGCATGGTCTACGGTATTGAAAGCCTTTGCAATATCAATGTAGCATACATCCAGCTGAGAACAGGCATTAAGAGCAGACGTTGCATGATAGAGAAGAACGGCCAGATTATTCGGTAGGAGCTACCAGGAAGAAAACCATGCTGCTGAGACAATATACTATAAGCTTCCAAATTCTATCACTCTGTATGTCAAATACTTTGGGAGGAAACAATTTCGTTCGTTTCCAAGATCAGCTTGTACAAAATACATCTAGTACCTATATTGACGTATGGCCTGGAAGCAGCAACATTTATTGGACCAACAAAGAGTCGTCTTCAGGCAACAGAAATTAAGTTCCTCCGTTCTTGTCTACAAAAAACAAAAATGGATAAAATAAGGAATGTGGATATCCAGCAACAGCTTGGATTGGAAGGAAGCTTGCTGAAGACTCTAGAAGTGAAGAGATTGCAATGGTATGGTCACATGAAAATAATGGATCCTCAGAGGACTCCTCGAACGTACTTTGACTACAATGTTCCTGGGAAAATACCAAAAGGAAGACCTTGTGATGTTTGGGAAAAACAGATATTGAATGACTTGAAATTAGAGATGTGAACTGGTGTTGCATATATGAGCAGCATCTGGGGATGGATAGGACATACTGGAGGAGGCTCGTACACAACCGCACCCAGCTTGCTGGAGCGAAGAAATTATGATGATGATGATGATACCTGCCAACTTTACGAAACAAAAAAACGGGAGATTTTGATATGAAAATCAGGAGATACAACTGGTCAAAATTGCTTATCCTAATGTCTTATGCAATACAGTACACTACGGTATATAACACTTATTTTTGTTGCTATTCGAGGCTACAAGGCTAAAAATTACACATCTCTATTCCCTCACAGGAAATATGTGAGTGAGATGATCGGTCTCTGATAAGCCTTCCGAAATTAGTATGAACTCGTGCACCACACATGTGAATCAGTCATGCACTTAGATGCCATTACTTAGCAAATGCATAGATTAATATATTGCATCACGCACCCGCGCGATTATGTGAAATGCAATGCTATTTTTATCAAGTAATAAATTAAAATTCACCAGAATTGTCTCCAAATGGCTCCTAAAATCTCTAGAAAAGTCACAAGTCGCTATCTTTGAAATTCTGTCACTAAATTACTAAAAAAGACTCCAAATCTAGTGACTAGTCTCTAGAATCGACTAGACTGATGTGAACGGACACAAACATAACACATGAGAACGAGAAATTGACAATATATGCACCGTAATACACGGGTTTCAATAAGCATCACACATTTATGAGCATTTCTCGTAATAAACGTCAATATTTTATTTGAAAGCGGCCAATGATTGAAGGACTCCCAGCCACTGGCATACAAAGCTGAAATGGCAGGATGTGAAAGCAAATGTTTGAAGTTCACCAATAAATAAGCTAAAATCGGGAGGAATAATAGAATAATCGGGAGGTATGAAAAACTGTTAAAAATCGGGAGTCTCCTGCCTAAATCGGGAAACTTGGCAGGTATGTATAAGGAATGGTGAAAGAAAGGAGATGCTTATGGACAATCTTTTCACAGATGAGTGACAGGGTGGCTAATATAGAAATCAGGGGAATAGTTTCTGACATCAGACCTCTTTCCACTTTTAAACACTGGAGGATGTTAGCAATTGGCTGACAGTAGAGATAAATTTGTTCTATAAATAAGTGCCTCATATCCAACAACACATGGTTGTTGACTGGTCATAATCATTAAATTAATAAATGTATAATATTACCTTTAGTTGGGATGGTGGTCCCTCAGTGGAGACAATGCCACTGGAATCCATCTATTTGGAGGGTAGCAGGTTCAACAGGACTGGCCTGGGGCCAGAGGACTTTGTGAGCTGAAAGGGCTCAGGAACGGGAAGTGTCACGTAGTACTGGAGCAGTGGAAAGGGTGACATACTGTGATGCAGAAAGCCACAGAAAACCACTGCATTATGAAGTTCCCAGGATAATCATCATGGCAGTAAACCTAAACGAAGGCCCCCCACATATGGGCACTCCATAAATGGGACAGTGTGAAGAATCTCCTGCACTGCACATATCAGATTAGGGAAAGATATTTGCATTAAAATGGCAACTTGGAATGTCAGTAGTTTGTTTGAAACTGGCAAACTGCAGAGCACAATCCAAGAGATAAAGAGGCTGGACATTGAAATACTTGGTATCAGTGAAGTGAGGTGGCCAGGTTCAGGAAAGTGCCTAATGGAGGAGTACCCATTTACTACTGTAGAGAGGACAGCAGACAGCATCGCAATGGAGTTGCGCTCATCATGACCAAAGAAAAGGATCTGGCCTTCAAAACAGTAGTGCTTTACAATGACCGGATCATCATTGCCCAAGTCAGTGCCATGCCAGAGGATGTGTATTATTGTACAGGTCTACACACCACAGCTGACAGTGACAAGGACTTTATTGAATCCTTGTACAATGACCTAGAAGAACTAATCAAATCAATCCAGAACAGCAGCATGGTTATACCAATGGGGAACTTATTGCAATTTCAGAGAAGGAAAAGACTGTGAAGTAGTTGTAAGTTTTGGGTAGGGACATAGGAACAAACAGGAGACAGGTTTGTCCAATTTTATGTCGAACATGATCTGGCGATAATGAACACCTTCTTTAAATTGCTAGAGAGATGCCTTTACACTTGGAAATCCCCAGCAGACAACCCACAAAGAGTGGTTAGAAATCAGATATATTATTTCACGATCAGGAAAAGGTTCTGGAATGCAGTGAAAATCTTAATTAATGCCGGGAGCACAATCCCATCAGACCACAACCTGCTTTGTACCACTATGCCTACAACTAAAGAAAAGGAATATATGTACCTGACAGACTGGATGTAGAGATGACGAGAAGAAGCGAGAGGTTGTAAAAAATCTAGAACAACAATTTGACATCAAGGGAGACACCGATTCTGTAGAGGACATGGGACTCAGTCCAAAAACTGCATTAGGGACGCTGCATACATCACGCTGCAACATCAAAGGTCATTTAAAAAGAAACCATGGATGACGAATGCCATTCTGGCCTTCATGCAGACGAGATATCAATATAAAAATTGAGATCCAAATAGATACAGAGAACTCAATATAAGGATCAGACGAGACATCAGGAAGGCCAAAGCCGCAGAGCTTGAGGACTGATTTGCCGAAACTAAGGACCTATATAGGCATCATATGTTCCATCTACACAAGAAAATTTATGAGGTGGTTGGGCGTAGACAGACAAGTCAACTGAGCTGCCTAAGAGATAGAAACAGCTACCTGATCCTGAATGAAGAAATGAAGAAGCAGCTACAGATGGAGTATATACAAGAACTATTCGATGGTCACTGGGAAGATATACAATAAGGAGAAGCTGCAACAGGCCCATCGATTATAATGGCTGAGGTAGAACAAGTCCTAAAGAGGATGAAAACTGCAAAAGCTACAGAGCCATATGAACTTCCACCAGAATTGTTTAAAATTCTGGGTGAACAAGGGAGAAAACGAATGCTGACAATCTTCAACAAGATTTATTACGAGACTGGAGAACTCCCCAGTGATTGGTTGCAGTCAACTTTTGTGAGCCAAAAAGGCCTAACGCAGGAGAATGCAAAGACCATCATATAATCAGACTGATGAGCACCTTGCTGCAAATCTTCCTATGGATAATGCACCAAAGTATCTACAGGAAAATTGAAGAGCACACTGGTCACATTTTGTTAAGAAGGAAGCCATACTTTCCAGTGTCAACTTAGTCAAATAGGACATAAAAACTTTTCAGTCTGTCAAACACACAAAATTTCAATATAAATTATAACACTATAAAGATACCTGTAAAAAAATATGAATTATACAAAGACTGACATGTTTCATTCTACAAGAGCATCCTCAGGTTTTATCAAATCACTTAAATCATGCGTATATATGTAAGAGTATTGTTTAAGTTGCGTAAACTTGTTAATGATGATGATATGAACAAGTATTAACAAATAATAAGTACTCAACCATCACCGTATTAACATAATGGAAAAAAAATGTATTTTTCTGGATAGCCGAAGCTCAGTCTGTTGTCTCCAAACACTATTTCACAGTCGTGAAGAAGCAGCTACAGATGGAGTATGTACAAGAACTATTCAATCGTAACAGGGAAGACGTAGAACAAGGAGAAGCTGCGACAGGCCCGTCAATTATTCATAGTCGTGAAATAGTGTTTGGAGACAACGGACTGAGCTTCGGCAATGGTGAAAAGTACAGAATTCTTTTTTCATTATGTTAATACAGTGATTGGCTGAAAAATCAAAACAAATTGCCTGGCTTTCGCCGATGATTTACCATTACTAGCAGTTGACATAAAAGAAGCAAAAACCCAGATATCACAACTTCAAAATATTGCAAATAAAATTGGCCTCAAAATATCATTTGAGTAAGCAGAAATTATGCCCCAAAAACACCACCATTAAAAGAAGTTACCATACATGGAAAATAAAATCAAAACAGTAACTCAATTTAAATATCTTGGAGAAGTAATAATACATAACTTAAATGAAAAAAATCTCAATCCAAACAAGAAAAAAATAGATTAGCTAAAGCTTAACACGGATGTACAAAAAGAAATGTCTATCAATAAATGCAAAAATAAAACACTACAACACAGTTATAAAACCAGAAGTTACATATGCAGCAGAAACACTTTTTCACCTGAATAAACAAATACTGACAGACTTCAGAAAATTGAAAGGAAAATTGGAAGAACCTGCATCAACAAAAAGTACCAGAAAGGTAGAAAATGGCAAAAAATACCTAACAAAGTTGTGTACAAAGAGCTAGAACCCATTACAGATACTATGCGTAAGAGGAGACTGGGATTCTTTCAACATATCATGAGGGTGCAGGATTCAAGACTTCTAAAACAACTAGTACAACACAATCTCATCTCAAAAAATACAACAGGATTTAAATGGATCAGAAAAGTACAAAGGGATCTGAAGGAAATAGGCCTTACAACAGAAGACACCACAAGATAAAATTGAATACAAAACTCAAGAATACAAACCTCCACTTTACCTTTACATGAAACAAACCCACAACACGCACATTTTCAACCGGGGAAAGGGCACGAAGATCGGAGCAACTGAAGAAGTACTAGGAGGACTGCAAAGCCCAAACAATCCCTTCAAAGAGACCTGAACAATGGACTGACTAAAGTGATCCTATGCAGTCATAAAACAAGAATAAGAAGAATACAGGGACAGTTGAGTACTTATAAAATCATCATTATTTGTTAATACTTTTTCATTATCACCTAACTCTATATCATTGCCAAGTTTACACAATGTAAACAACAGTGTACATACATACGCATGATTTAAGTGATTTGATAGAATCTGAGAATGTTCTTGTAGAAGGAAACATGTCATTCTTTGTATAATAGTATGTATTTTTTACAGGTATGTTTATAGTGTTATAATTTATATTGAAATTTTGTGTGTTTGACAGACTGGAAAATTTATATGTCTCATCTCACACTGGTCACATGTAATGTGGATTTCGTAAAGGCCTTGGAACTCAAGATGCCTTGTTTTTCAGGTCCTTGTTCAGAGATGCAGAGAGGTCAGTTGTCTGGTATTCATGTGCTTCATTCATTTCGATAAGGCATTCACCCAAGTTCAGCATGAGAAAATTATGATCATACTGAAGCAGGCAGGTAAAGATGACAAAGATAGCTGCATAATTAAGAACCTATATTGGAAACAGAAGGCCCGTATTCGAGAGGGACACAGACTCATAAACAAACAAGGTGTGAGGCAGGATTGTATTCTGTCCCCCCTACTGTTCAAGCTGTACTCAGAGATCTGCTTCAAAGAGGCTCTGTATGATACAGTTCATAGCATTACAGTGAATGAAGTGATGATTAAGAACATCAGATATGCTGGCTACACTGTCCTTATGGCCAACAACATGGAGAAATGCAGCAGACCTTGTCGAGAAAAGGTGGAGACATACGAAAACATAGGTCTAACCTTGAACTTAAAGGACACTGGGACTGAGTTTTAAGACATTTTACCGGGCGAGTTAGCCATGCGCGTAGAGGCGCGCGGCTGTGAGCTTGCATCCAGGAGATCGTGGGTTCGAGCCCCATGATCGGCAGCCCTGAAGATGGTTTTCCGTGGTTTCGCATTTTCACACCAGGCAAATGCTGGGGCTGTACCTTAAGGCCACAGCTGCTTCCTTCCAACTCCTAGGCCTTTCCTCTCCCATCGTCGCCATAAGACCTATCTGTGTCGGTGCGACATAAAGCAAAAGACATATTTTATCAAATATTTATATTTTTCGATTTTCACATAATGCTCTACCCCTGACCATTGCAGATAAATTAGCGATATAATTTTCCACGTTCCGCCATTTTTAAAGGCACAGCGGGACATTGAAATGCCTGCTGCACAGCCATTTAAACGCCCCTTCCTCTTTGATTCTCACTTAACATTACCCTGCACACGCATTTATGCGTTTTTCATCACATAATTTTGAAATGTGGTGTATGGCACCAACACAGTACTGAAGGAGGAGTGTGTAAACTACATTGCTAAGAGAATGGGAAAAGGTTTGAGACAGATACTACAAACTTGGAAAGTGAAGGGTGTGCAGTTAGGTGGCCGTTCCAGTAGTCTTACTACTAACGCTACAATTACCAAGCTTACCAGCTATTATATGAATTATATTGTACAAATCACACTTAATGTTGCAAACATGAAAAATGCTATCTCTACCACACTCTACTATTACATATCCACCAACAGTAAGCCCCAACATAAGAAATGCCCCCAAGGCTTAGATGATTGGTGCTTCTATAACAAAAGCATAGCAGAAGGTATGGTAACTCAGAGTCATGATAAAATGTTGGTCGAACTTTCTGAGTCATTAGTGTGTAAGATTATGCCTATGTATCAGAGGCTGGCCTCTGATGAAGAACTATCCCAATGTGTCTGTGGTGCCACGCAGAATCAGAACGTAAGACTACATTCCAGCATCTGAAGAAAGTGTCCAAAGGAAATTTTGTATCAAGAAAGAGACTTGAAATTGGTGTATGCAGTGCTGTGGCAGAGTTCAATAAGGGGTGCAGTGCAACAATAGGCTTGAAGTCAGATCAAAAGAACTTCAGTCTCTCATGTGACAGAAAACTCAGTCCTTAAGCTGATGCTCGCAGAAAGTATGAATACAGCGATCATCCCCTGAGAAGAAAATATCAACTCGACGGAAGGCGAAGGTCACAAAAATGAAGAAAGAGGCTGAAAAACGGAAGATGGAGAGTGTGACTTATGCTGCAGGACAGTTCTAATGAGTAAGTCAACTGAAAATATTAAAAAATATGCATGACTTTAGAAAAATTCTATTTTCTCAGTTTCACATTTTCAGATGTATAAAATGTCATACGCATTACAGATATGATGCTATTACCTTGAAAATTCACATGAATGTTCCTTAATACATTATCCATAAACGTGTGCATTACTTGTATGATTGAAATTCTGGTTTGCCTGTAAAAAAATTTCAAAACTTTTAATTTCAATAATTTTACAAAAAATAAACTTCAACAGGGGAAAAAGTCCTATCTCCATAGTAAATAATACAATCTCAAAAATGACGCAAAGTTTCATTTATATAAGAATAAGGTACTAGATCATTACTTAAAAAATGTGCTATCTGGATCGCTTTGATATGCTTAACATTTAGGCTTCTGGTAAGTTCACCTGCATATACCCCAGCATCAGAGGGTAGGGTCTGACACATCCCACTCTGACGAGTCCAGTGTCAGACCTAAGACAAAATGCTGGTTAATAGAGCAAACGCCTGAAAAGCCATACATCTAATTTTTGATATGCTCTATTGGTGGAAAAATATCTAATTCCCTCCATGGGAATTTAGAATTTCCATTTGGAATTGCTAGGCGGGCATTAATTCCATTGTGGAGTTTTATCTCCCGTATGCAGTTATCAGACTGTGCCTCATAAATAGGCTTCTGATAAGTTCACCTGCATACACCCCAGCATCAGAGGGTAGGGTCTGACACATCCCACTCTGACGAGTCTAGTGTCAGACCTAAGACGAAATGCTGGTTAATAGAGCAAACGCCTGAAAAGCCATACATCTAATTTTTTATATGGTCTATTGGTGGAAAAATATCTAATTCTCTCCATGGGAATTTAGAATCTCCATTTGGAATTGCTAGGCGGCCATTAATTCCATTGTGGAGTTTTATCTCCTGTATGCAGTTATCAGACTGTGCCTCATAAATAGGCTTCTAATAAGTTCACCTGCATACACCCCAGCATCAGAGGGTAGGGTCTGACACGTCCCACTCTGATGAGTCTAGTGTCAGACCTAAGACGAAATGCTGGTTAATAGAGCAAACGCCGGAAAAGCCATACATCTGATTTTTTATATGCTCTATTGGTGGAAAAATATCTAATTCCCTCCATGGGAATTTAGAATTTCCATTTACAGATAGGTCTTACGGCGACGATGGGACAGGAAAGGGCTAGGAGTGGGAAGGAAGCGGCCATGGCCTTAACCCCTCAGCGTCGCAGCCGTTTAAAGAGCTTCCTACCCCGCGGCCGGATGAGATTTCAACTACGCGCGACTAAAATACATTGATTCACTTAAAGTGTTACTACTAGTATAAGAGTAGCCCGATATTCACGAAATTTGGAATTCCTTATGGTAGAACTATGTACATGAAGATAATTACATAATTATTTCACATTTCCTTTGTAATTTAGTTCCGTGTGATAGAGTTCGAAGCACTCTTCGAGACAGAGACCCAAGGCACACTCCTGGCAGCAGTACACCGAAGTCGTCTTTTCACTGTGTTTTGAACACGCGATACGTCTCTGAGGTTTGGATTTCTCACTCTTGGGTGCTAATTTCCGGATAAAGCATATTTCCTGTAACCTTGGAACTGTATTATCTGATGCGCGCCGGCCTTGAATATTTCGTTTCCCGCCCGAGAAGCGTATTTTGTACTATGTAAACAAACCTTCCATCAACTGAAACTGATAAGATAACTGCTCAATGTTAGTCCCTGTGACTTGTCTAAATATTATTAGAGAATTCAGGAATCAGAATTCACTGTTGAAAACTTCCCTTTGACCTGTATGCGTATCTATAGTCTCCTACACGAAATTTCCAAGTACTGGTTCCTCCTCATCGTCACTCTCATCATTTACCACTGCATCGGCCACAGCCACATCATCTATTTCATTATCACTACTGGTAATACTGCCACTACTACTTCCGACTAAACTTTCATTTGAATTATACAATATTTCAAGCACGTTACTCTCAGCAGGAGCTAGCCATTGAGCGCGGTGCGTCACACAAGCTGATGAAGCTGCAGCGGGACCGAAAGAGGCAGGACGAAACTGAATGAGGGGAATAACATTTATGACGAATCAAACCAACTCGAAACATATTTCAGATTAAAAGGTCGATGCATCGTCTTTCAAACGAGATATATACCATGCACAACTGCTTCTCGTGTCGTATGACAGAAAGCAGCACTAACTGATGCCTACACAGAGCACTCGTGGATAGTTACGAAAAGACTACAAGCTGAGAAATAAAGACAAATATAATAAATAAACTACACTTAATACAAAATTAGAGCAAAGAACATCACACGAAAAGACAAACTTCTCAAATCACCATTTCTTTATTTTATTCTGTGGGAAAGAATGAAGCAAACGGACTATTAAAAAAGCAGGGATTGGTGCTCAGACATAATTGACAAATACTTATCCTTGCAAAAGCAACTACACTTTAACGATTCTCAATTCTTATTTAGAACACTGATAAACCCGAAAATGTCTTCTTGGAAACAAAACAATTTGCATATCCATAACACCAAAACTCTTCGCGCTATAGCCGTAAGTGCGAAACCATGTATGGGTCTATACCACATATAGAGGTCGGCGGCTACGGAAGAAAAGGGGGTCTACCACGTATAGAGGTCGGCGCTGAGGGGTTAATTAAGGTACAGCCCCAGCATTTGCCTGGTGTGAAAATGGGAAACCACGGAAAACCATTTTCAGTGCTGCCGACAGTGGGGTTCGAACCTACTATCTCCCGAATACTGGATACTGGCCGCACTTAAGCGACTGCAGCTATCGAGCCCAATACGCTGGTGAGTTTAGTTTTGTTTGGTTTCTATATGCGTAATCATGCCGCTTCTTTGACACGACTCTGTCCGCTTGCCATTATGGGCACTGTGCTTGCTGTCACCGTTTCTCTGCGCTCCTATGCCTTGGTACTCCGGTATGAAGTCTTAAATTATACTCCCTGTATTATGTTACTATGACTCCAACATTTCATACAAAAGAAAAAAATATGATTTTCATCACCTACTGAACTACCCTAGTAATTCAAAAACTTAATAGTACTATCGTTTATTTAATTTGCTTGTGAATATTATTTCCTATACAAAATAATGGACAACTATAATTCTACAATGGAGGCCAATTAAAAACTCTTTATTATCAGTAAGGTAAACAATGATTCAACAAGTAATAAAAATTACATTCTTTTTTCAATTAGTACCTTGAGTTTTTCCTTTTATGGTGCTATACAACATAATACACAGAGATGAACTTCTCACACACAGCAGTGACTGCCTGCCACCTCGTAAAACTGATCCCTGAAGCTGCATGGACATTTTCGGTGCAGAAAAATAATCTGAAAAGTAGAAGAATGTAATCAGACTAGAACACATTGAACATTTTCAGGCAAGGAAAGTAATAAATTTTTCTGTCAACTTTGGTCATGTTCAGAGTTACATAGTGATCATAAAAAAGGGTTTTTAATATTGGCATCTATCCAAAATGCAAATATAAGCATTACCAATATTATTATTATTATTATTATTATTATTATTATTATTATTATTATTATTATTATTATTATTATTATTTTTACAATTTGCTTTACATCACACTGACACGGTGTGTCTTACGGTGATGATGGGATATGAAAGAGCTAGGAGAGGGAGGGAAGCGACTGTGCTTCCTGACAGCCTGCTAGCAACCACGCTCTGCAATCAAACACCAGAAATCTAGAATGTGACCAGATACCAGACACAAGATACAGAACTGCAAGAAGTAGACCTAATGAATGGACACTGTCCCATGCACCAGTACAAAGAAGGCCTCGCAAATGGATTTTCTGAATTCTTGTCAAATCAAAAGCCTTCTCCTACGTCCAAAACACCCTGCCACACAATACTTTGAATCCAGGAAGGTTAAACGTGATGATCTAATTCAAAGATCTTATAAAAATCAATCTAACTCAGAATATGCAACCAAAAGGGACAGGGAGAAGAGATTCAATAAATACAGTAAAGATGTAACCAGTACTTCAGGGGTTACACAAAGACAGTAAAAAGGGAGGAAAGCAAACCAAATTACAAGGTATCTAAACACTATACACACCATGACCATGTAATGAACTGCGGTGAAAAACAGGAGAAGTAAATATCAGTGAGGGCAACTTGACGATAACAAACAAGGAACGTGGGACGGTGCTGGGAACCTACCAGAGGCATGGAGATGTCTAGGTTGCGATTTTCGGGAAAATTAACATGATCTTGGATTTTCAAAAATATTATTTACCAAACATATCTTATAGAATAAATTACGAACATTTTCAGTAATGCGGCAAATACCGATACAGTTTGTAAAATACAGATTACATGTTCTTAGACACACAAGTTAGATATTCCTTGACAAGAGCTTCCTATAAGTTCAAAGAGTCACGCAAATACGGTATAAAACCAAGTTGGCAATACAATCTCGAAGGTAAGAGGAAACACATAATGCCTTTACAATTTAGAATCAAGTTAAACTAATCTTTCAAACATCTGAGCAACATAATAGTGGCGATTAGGGCAACCTCCTGTGTAATACACCAACGAAAACTAAACGGAGCTTAAAACCGGAGAAAAAAAAACAACAGCGCTTAGCAGCCTATTCTGGTAGCGAAGATACGCTGACGACGTCTAAACTTCAGCAGGCTCAGCAGGCCAAGACCAAGACGGCTCAAAGACTTAAGACCGACCACAAAATGTTGCCTAGCCCCTTTTTAAAGGGAAGTCTGGCCTTGGAGTAGCCAATCAGAACACAGGAGCTTGCTCGGATTGACCAATCACAACTTTCTGTGGTAGCAATCTTTAAATAACTTTCTCGAACACATACGATTGCAAATCTTCCATTTCCAGAATAGTAAGAACATATTTCTACAATGCATAACTAACAAAGGCCAACACACCCTGTTCAAAAGGTTCGCATCACAAACTTTCTGGACTGTTCCAGTTAATATAGAAATGTAATGTAGAAAAATATTTTTTACACTGTACAGGTTAGGTAGCTGAATGGAATACGAATTAAATATTCTAACACAACGCTCCAGATCATACAGAAAGTACTACTTATAAAGATTTACAAATAAAATCTTCTACAAACACTTTCCACTTCCAATCTATTCTACACCTGTGTCAGAAGAAATGAAGTTTCTCTAGTACAATCAAAGGAGAATAGCTATAATGAAAGTTCTCAACCAACAAATGCCTTCTTGCTATTTAAGTGTTCAAAATATTCATGACCATTTCTCTTCTACCTTTTCCAATTCCAATAATTCCATACAGGAGTATCCAGACTGCATGAATGAAGTGCAGCAGATGGCATCCAACAAATCTTATGAGACAAGAATAAGCAAGGAGGGGGGAACTTATACGGCAAATGAAATAGCAGTTCACACAGCAACCGATACTCACAGAGTTACAGCCCAAACAAGCAAGGGCAACCTGGTATCTATTGTAATTGCAAAATTTGCTACAAAAATGTTAAATACCGGGTTCATTCCCACGTTTTTGCATCAGGCTCGTACAGTTTTCCTGTTCAAAGGAGGAGATGAGCTGTCAGATTGGAGACCTATATGTTCCGTATTACAATGTATTATTAAGAGAGGTTTTGAGGCCCGGTTGAGGATTGTTGCCTAGTTTAGTGAGCATCAGAGAGGTTTCACTACATCATTAGGTTGTCTTATCAACAATGCCTTACTGAGATCCATCCTTCAACACGCTAAACTTTGAAAGCACAACGTAACCCTGATTTTCCTCCTCCTTTAACAACAATGTTGATTACTTACATCTGACAGATATATATATATATTTTTTACAATTTGCTTTATGCCGCACCAACACAGATAGGTCTTACGGCAACAATGGGATAGGAAAGGCCTAGGACTGGGAAGGAAGTAGCCATAGCCTTAATTAAGGTACAACCCCAGTATTTGCCTGGTGTGAAAATGGAAAGCCATGGAAAACCATCTTCAGGGCTGCCGGCAGTGGGATTTGAACCCACTATCTCCTGGATGAAAGCTCGCAGCTGCGCAACCCTAACCGTACGGCCAACTCGTCTGGTACAACTAGACGTACTCTTAGTTCTTCCGAATGCCCTGCTGAATTAAGAATAATTTGCAGTCTCCAAGAAAATAATCCCACCTGTTTCCACGTCAATATGTGAAGGACTAAACCTATCATTTTGCGTCATGGAGTAATGCAAGTGTCCCCGTTGTCACCTACCTCACAAATATTACTACTGAACACGTATTTAGAGAACTGAGTGAAAACTATATATATATATATATATAAGAGTTTTGTCTTTACAATGTTCAGAATTTGAAAAGAATGGTATTTCTGTATCGGTCATGTCCATAGTAACAAGAAAATGCACTTTACTTTTCCATAATTTCTGTCTGTCTGTATGTATGTATGTATGTATGTATGTATGTATGTATGTATGTATGTATGTACACGCATCACGAGAAAACGGCTGAAGAGAATTTAATGAAAATCAGTATGTGGTGTCGAGGGATTAGCCACTACAATCTAGGCTGTAAATCATTTTACTCACGCTGAGTGAAATGGTAGTTTAGAGGAAGGCCTAACATTGAATTCTCAAATATTTATATTATTAGTGGTCCTATTGATGAATACTACATAGCTAAAGTTATACAGAATTAATTTTCCAATAATTTATGTCATACACTGTTACCGTACCGGCTTTGATAACACAGATATTCTTGAATTTGTATTTTTGTTGCCAAGTCCATATCAACGCCGAGCCACGAGAAAATGGGTTAACAAAATTTAATGAAAGTCGGTATATAGAGTCGGGAATAAGAAACTACAGTCTAAGTTATAAACAATTTTATTCGCCCTGTATAAAATTGTAGTTTAGGAGAAGGCGCTTAAAATTGAATTTTTAAATACCTATGTTACTGGTCCTATCAAAAAGTACAAGGCCTACATTACAAAAGTTATAGAGAATACAATTTTCGACCATTTTATGTTTTATTCAATTTTGCCGTACCAACTATGAAAAGAGTGGTATTTCAGAGTCGGAAGAAAACTAAATGTGAAGGCCTACAATATCGAAAGCGCATAACACTGACCATTGTTTGTGATGTTCTTTGTCTCTTATGCTGCCGCTCAACTCCGATGGATGGGATTACTGCTGTGTACCAAGTATAACAGCCTGACTGAATATTGGCGGGAAATAGCTGGGGAGTTAGAAAACTTTCCTCTTTAGCATGTCATTCCTCTGGTTCATGCATTTTCGGATACCGTACTGCTGGTACGTAACTCACTGGTTCATCATAGTATTCCAGCTATATGATCCCTACTCTGACTCGCTGTTTTGAATGAACAGTGTGCACTCTTAAGGCAGAGGATTACTTAGTAGTAGTAGCAGCAGCAGCAGCAGCAGTAGCAGTAGCAGCAGTAGTATGATCTGGTCTATAATTACAATTTAGTCATATTCCAAATTATAGCACCACAATTCACTAAATAACTCCAAATTCAACCCTGAAAATAGCCGTTTCTTAAAAAGAGCTTCTTCCTCTTCACTTTTATTAAATTCTACATTCATTTTATTCAAAATTAGCAGTGAAGAGTGGGTTTCTCCTCTGGCTTGGAGGAAAAAATTGCCTCCAATTCAGACAGATTTTTCTGCCGCCAGTGTGGTGAATTGAGATTTTCCGACTCGTCGGGTACTCCTAGTGAACAGATTAGTAAAAGGGCATAGTTTTTGCCCTGGGACTCTCCACTATTCGACCCTCCCTTCCAAAAAAAGGCTAAGAGTGTTCACGGATCACGGCTGTCTGTGGCTTGGTCATTCCAGCTCTGGAACTTTGGACTGTTAGATCGGCAGCGTTAAAAGTTAAAAGTGAGAAAATGTGTGGCTTTTCATTTGATCAAATATTTAATGTGAAATCATTGCTTTTACTAGCGCCATTCCTACTGACGTCATTGTAATGACCTATGTTAATTTCAGTTGGGAAAACCACTAAGACAGTCTTTCTGAGGATTAAAAAGGCAGGCGGAGAGTGAGTGTCTGCCATTATAATGAAATTCCCCAACCTGATTGTGACAATGGTAGGCAACCGGGCCTACCATTACAATGAAAATTCCCTAACACAGTCTTCATATGAGAAAGGACGTTTAGTGATTTCTCCGTTGCGTTTCCAGGGTAACATTAAGAGCTATGCAATTTAATACAGTCTTGCTCACAACATGTACCGTCCCACTGTTGGCAGCCTTGAAGATGGTTTTCCGTGGTTTCCCATTTTCACACCAGGCAAATGCCGGGGCTGTACCATAATTAAGGCCATGGCCGCTTCCTTCTAACTCCTAGGCCTTTCCTATCCCATCGTCGCCAGAAGACCTATCTGTGTCAGTGCGACGTAAAGCAAATAGCAAAAAAACAACATGTACTCTACCTAACCTAGAATTCTGTATACAATGTAGAATTCTGTAGCGAAGCACGGGTACATCAGCCAGTTAATGAATATGGATACACTATGGGCGATGGGTTAACCTCATTGACATTTCTGGGTTTTGCTGATGATACTGCAATAATTGAAAACAAATAACAAACAGTTCTCAGAAAAAAATCAATCAATCAATCAGGTGGCAGATTCCCTATCAATTGTTTACCAAAGTTTTTTCTTAAACATTTTCAACGAACTTGGAAATTTATCCAACATTTCCCTTGATAATTTACTCCGATGCGTTACTCCTCGTCCTATGATTTAATATTTGCCCCAATATGTCCTCTTGAATTCCAACTTCATACTATAATCTTCCCTACTTTTAAATGCTCCACTCAAGCTTATTCATCTACTTATGACATTCCACACCAACTCTCCACTACTATTATTATGTGTTACTAGTTTCATGTCTGTATTGATAGTTCAACAGCTATAAGTGTATATTTAAATTTAAAAATACATTACAATTGCAAGGCTAGTTTTGATCCCGCTGGGGATTATCTTCAGCTGCTGAACATATTAGTAACCTCAATTGTCAAAATAGCAGATACATCAATTTTGAACATTACTCTACCTCAGATTTATATGCACTACTAAATCCTAATAGTAAAATGTAAAAATAAAAGATAGTGAATTTCATGTCTAAAATTTTTGCTTGAGGTTCACTTGCACAGTCTTACCTTCTAATAACAATGTTGCACTGGATGTTGTTTAACTTGAAGTTCATATGCATAGTCTTATGCTCTAATGCTAATGGTGTTTTATGTCACCATTTGGTAAGAAAGATTACATAATTATTTTGTTTTTGTTTGTTTGTGCTAGTCAAATGTGCACATATCAATCAAATGCTTAGATCAGAGTCTGTAATAAAAATATATAGTTAAAATTGGTAATTGAATAATATTATCACAATTAAGTAAAATGGGGCTAAAATTTGCTTGCACCACTTAACAGATGTATGTTGATATAAAATTTGAGTCTGCCGTCTTAGTGATGTATTGTCTCTTATGGACTATTGTTTATGTGGCTTTGATTAGGAGAGAACATCCGGTAATTCAAGTAATTTGACTGGATTGATTGTGAGCTGTTGGTATTGGGCTGCATGATAATATAGGATGTCTAAAATGAACGAAGAAAAAGTGGTGTTAGAGATTGTCTACTGAATATTGAAAAATATACGTGTCATTTAAGTGACCTACTCTCTCGTTTACCAGTCCCGTGGTGTAGGGGTAGCGTGCCTGCCTCTTACTCGGAGGCCCCGGGTTCGATTCCCGGCCAGGTCAGGGAATTTTACCTGGATCTGAGGGCTGGTTCGAGGTCCACTCAGCCTATGTGATTAGAATTGCGAAGCTATCTGACGGTGAGATAGCAACCCCGGTCTAGAAAGCCAACAATAACAGCCGAGAGTACTTGTCGTGCTGACCACACGACACCTTGCAATCTGCACGCCTTCGGGCTGAGCAGCGTTCACTTGGTAGGCCAAGGCCCTTCAAGGGCTGTAGTGCCATGGGGTTTGGTTTTGGAGAAGTGAATTGAATTGTGCGTTACGTTGAATTAAATAAGAAATACTGACATATGGTGCGGTATAAACATATAAAAAGAAATATGTGGAAGTGTGAAATGATGGAATAATGTTATATGAAGGAAAGAATCGATGAATTATGATAAATGCGAAGAGATATGAGGAAGGATTTTCATATATGAATGAATAAAGAGTAGTTAAGTAACGCAGATGAGGATCAATGGTAGATTGAGTGGTAATATTGATGTTTACAAAATACACTAAGGCCCGGTTTCTTCAACGAATGTTAAGTGTTAACACTGCTGTTAAGGAGACTTAACACACAATTTAACAAAATGGTCGTCTCATCAAGAATTGTTAACTCTAACAATTGTTAAATCTTGTGTTAAATTAACCTAGCAGCACCCCTGTGTTAAACCTCTTAACAGTTGCTAAAATTTCAAAATGGAGACATGTAGAAGACGTAAGTTTGAAGCTTTACTGCTGTATGAGGACTATTTATAAACTGAAGAAGGCAAAGGACGACCCATACTAAGAAATAACGACCTTTTAGAGTTGTCAGAAGAAAGATTTCTAATTACCGAAGCCATAATGAACAAGGTACCTACTAGACGATATAGGTTAGAGTTTCCAACAGATTGCTACTTACCAATCTCTCCAGTGCAGTAGTTGCTTATAGATTTTACAAGGATGGGTCAGACCCTGCGTCCAATCGATTTCAACTAGCTTAATGTACCTGCTGAGGGATACTCAACAGTAACTTGTGTAGAAGGGTTTGGGTCAATACCGTACAGTTTCGGTTTCGAAATAAATGAGGACAAATGTCATGAGGCAGGATCCGCTTCGGACCACGTGGAGGGGATAGAACACTAAAATGCGAACGCATTTAACTTGAACTTGTTAGGTCCGCAACGTTATAATTTCCGAAAAAAAATACGAATTTCCGATTGTAAAGCACCGCGTATATACTTGAAAAGTTGCACACTAGTCAAGTGTAACAGTGGCTGAGTGGTCATCGTACTTGTCTACGAACCACGACGATGAGAGTTTGAGTCCCGCGTTAGATTACTTTTTTTTTTAAATACAAATTTAATTAATTATTTCAGGGAATGTGAAGATAAAAATGCGAATAAAAGTAATGATCAAATTGCAGTGGAACTTTATTTCCTACCTCAAATTAATATAGTCCGTCTCTGTGGTGTAGTGGTTAGTACCCCCGGAGGTCCGGGTTCGATTCCTGGCTCTGCCACGAAATTTGAAAAGTGGTATGAGGGCTGGAACGGGGTCCACTCAGCCTCGGGAGGTCAACTGAGTAGAGGAGGGTTCGATTCCCACCTCAGCCATCCTCGAAGTGGTTTTCCGTGGGTTCCCACTTCTCCTCCAGGCAAATGCCGGGATGGTACCTAACTTAAGGCCACGGCCGCTTCCTTCCCTCTTCCTTGTCTATCCCTTCCAATCTTCCCATCCCTCCACAAGGCCCCTGTTCAGCCTAGCAGGTGAGTCCACCTGGGGGGGTACTGATCATTCTCCCCAATTGTATCCCCCGACCCAAAGTCTGAAGCTGCAGGACACTGCCCTTGAGGCGGTAGAGGTGGGATCCCTCGCTGAGTTCGAGGGAAAAACCGACCCTGGAGGATAAACAGATTAAGAAGAGATCCAGCAGTAACTGTGAGAACGTTTAGACCTATATTAATTTCAGGTAGAAAACAAAGTGTACATGTACTGCAGTTTGCGTAATATTTTTGTTCCCATTTTTAAATAACGTTCCCTGAAACGAGACTCGAACTCACGTCTACGACGCTCGCAGACAAGTACGATGACCACTATGCCACAACTCCTAAATATATACGCCTTGCATTGGAATCGGGGTTTCATCAATTTTTCAGAAGTTATTAGGTTGCGGACCTGACGTGTTTAAGTAAAATTTGTTCGCCTCTAATATCACCTCCACTTCGCCCGAAGCGGAGGTTTGTAACGACATCTGACCTCGAGACACTTTCCATGTAGGCCTAATTGTAGGGGCATAAGATCTTCGTAGGTCGACGTCCCGAACAAATAGTATTTTTTTTAAGAAAAAAAGGCCTAATTGTAGGCGACTATGTTCACGAGGGCAAGAAAAGAGTGTGCAGAATTCTACAAAGAATTCTTGCTGCCATTGCAGCATTAACAAGGTACTACATTATTTTCCCCGCAATAAAAGAATGCCCGAAAATCATTCAAAACATATCAATTATCACATTTTCCCGGTGATGTAGGAACCTTAAATTGCACTCCTAGAAGAATAGGCTATATCGAATGTTGTGATATAACAGTCCGTTATTTCTTTTTTTTTTTTTTTTTTTTGCACACTCGCATAATTTTAAATTAAAACTATAACAATATTTGTCTCGCATTCATCATATTAACGCTGTTGTTGCCTCTTACTTGACATGTTTACTTCTTAGCGGTCTCCGCTAACCATAACCTATAATAATGTCAACCATGTGTCTGTGTGACAAAATACTATTTCAACACGCCACTAGGAGCGCTATATGTAAAGAAACAAAAGACGCTCACTGCCAAACGCGTTCAGAAATCTTACAGAAATGTGTTAATTTGTCTTTAACAATTGTTTCGTAACAAATGTTGGAAATGTGTTCGTGAAACAGGGAACTTTTAAACGAACTGTTAAATTAATAACAATTGTTAGATAACATTTGTTAAGCAGAATTTAACATAGAGTTGAAGAAACCGGGCCTAACTGAGCAAATGTCATGGGATAGCGGAGCACTGAAGTGCAGGTGTGGTGTTTGCGCACCACACGCCCCCTGTGCCAGCGGCAGTTGAATAGGAGACCTTGTGAGCAGTGGCTGTGCATGTAACAGGTGTAACATGGAACGTCGTCGTGAGCTGACACCATTTAAACGGGGTATGGTGGTCGGTGCCCGACGGATGGGAAGTGCGATTTCGGAAGTGGTGCAGGAATTCGGCTTCACACGATCAACCGTGTCCAGGGTGTATCGTGAATGGTTGAACGCGGGTGTCACGTCCACAACAGACGAACGACCGGCCGTCAGCCACCCTCGATGACGGTGACTGGCGACATCCGAGACTGATTGTCAATAGTGACAGACGGGCAACCGTGCAACAAATCACGGCTCAATTCAACACAGGCCGTGCTAGACACCCAACGTCATCGGGCACAACAACGTGCATTTGTCGCCAGTCACCCGGGATGGACACTGGAACGATGGCGTTAACATGATATGGTCGGACGAATCACAATTTCAACACCGTGCCGATGGGAGGCACCGTGTATGGCACAGACCACATGAAGCGATGTATCCCGCCTGCCTCAAAGGTGTGGTCCAGGGTGCTGGTGTCTCTGTTATGGTCTAAGGTGCATTTTACTGGTATGGAATGGGCCCCTAGTTGTTCTGGAAGAGACTTTGAAGGGTACACGGTATGTTGAGCTACTTGGAGACCATCTCCACCCATTTTTGGGCTTCCAGTGCCCAGACGGTTCTGCGGTGTTTCAAGATAACACGCCACCACATCGCTCCCACATCACCCAGAAATGGTTCCAGAAACATGCAGCGGAGGTCCAACGACTGCCATGGCCACCCAGGAGCCCCGATATGAACCTTATCGAGCATATCTGGGATGTCCTGGAACACAGGCTTCATGCCATGGATCCTGCACCCACTAACAGACCAGCATTGGCGGCCGCTCTGCAGACGATTTGGTGTCAGCTGCGTCCAGAGGACTACCAGGGACTCACTGCAGTTCGCAGGGCCAGAGGAGCCCCCACACGCTATTAGGTAACTATCCCATGACATTTGCTAAGTCAGTGTAAATAATCCATATCACATGGCAAATGGCAACTTGGTATTGAACTTATGAGCTAATGATAGGTATTTGTTATCAAAAATAAATCCAATAACCCGTGATCATCAATCATATGGCAATTTCAATGATAAATACATATTTTTGTGGTTTAAGCTGATTGTAGCTAATATAACAGGTTGTTAGTGGAATATACATGATGATGATGATGATGATGATGCTTGTTTAAAGGGGCCTAACATCGAGGTCATCGGCCCCTAATGGTACAAAATGAAATAACAAAAAGTACAAATTCATCCACTGACCAAAATAAAATAAAAAGTCATGAAGAGTGAATGGATGGAATGAACCCAACAAAAAACAAACAAAAACAGTGAATCAGACTCAAAAAAAGATCGTAAATAATAGTATTACTGACCAAGGGACCACTTATAAAGCACAATGATGCTTGATGTCTAAAGGGGTGCAAAATCTACGTCTGAGGCCCCACAGAATGGTACATGTCGCGAGTAAAGTAGAGCCATGGTATTTGTCATGTTGGGGTATTAATCAAAAGTAGCGAAGACTCACGGTGTTCCACACAAGATGGTACTACTCACAAGTATTGTACTTCGTACAGGGAACGCAGACCTATGGTATTTCTCACACAATGGCGCCACTCATAGCCAACGCAAACCGATGAGGCTCCTCACCTAGGTGTACTAATCACGGGCGCCGGTATTCCCATGGTGTTCCTCACATAGTAGGCACCAATCACAGGCAATGCAGACCGACGGTGTCGCTCATATAGCGGTACAACACACAGGCTACGCCCAGACCCGCGGTGTTGCTCACATGGGTACGACGCACGGGTACTGGAAACCCCCAGGCCAGCCTCTTTACTGCTACGAATCACAAACCTATTTCGTACCTAATTTAGTGGTACTACTCGCAAGTACAGGCAACCCATGGTGTTCCCCGCATGATGGTACGAATCAAAAGTAGTTTCATGGTTCTAATTCAATCATCCCTTGGTCGCCCCTTTTAGTTGCCTCTTATGACAGGCAGGGGATACCGTGGGTGTATTCTACATGTGCGTCCCCTACCCGCACGGGGTAGTGTGTTTGGTCCGCGGTCCGCAAGAGGTATTTTATTTCCCTCAAGTCCGCCAGCAAGCCGGTTAGGACCCCCCTATCCGCCACCTGGAACGCGCCACGTGGGAGTATCACCTCTCCCCCTGCTACGCCAGCATAGTAGGTTCTTGGAGTGGAATATACAATTGTAATGTCTTCTTAATAGAATTCTATGACTAATGAGGACTTAGAATTTTCATCCATGGTATTCCTTATTAACCTACACTAGAATGATTGAATTTTATGAAATGATAAACTATAATTGCAATCTGACAATGAAGCTACCATGTCTATTTAGAGCAATCTCATTTATTTCCAGAATAGATATTGAATGTGTATATATATTGATGATTATATTAACTTAGAAAAGATTATATGGTATGTAGCCAGTGGATGCTACATATGATTGAAACTGATCTTATTCTGTGTATGTCTAATTTATGAAGACAGATCAAAGCAATCGTTCTTAATATCAAAACATTTTGTTCACAACGTCATGATATTTCAATTTTAATATCAAAATATTTTGTTTTTTAATATTTTAATTTCTTAATAACTTAATACCTCAACATCAGGAGGCTAGTTCTTGAATATGTAAGAGACAATTCTGTGTTATGAAAGATTAATTTTGTTTAACAAGTTACAATCTACGAAGACTTATATGATGTGAATTATTTCATTTTAAAGTGATACACTGAGGATAAACCAAGTTAACTATTTTTTTAAAATGAATATTATGACAATTTCTATGATAAAAAAATGTTATTGAACAAATACTTTTTAAAAATATTATAATTTCAAGAACAATTTTGAACCTCAAGCAAATATTTAATTTATCCATCAAATTTAACTTTTTGAATAAATGATAGTAAGATTATTATTTATAGATTTTAGTATAGTACGTAAATTAAGATTATGGCAATGCAAATATATTTTTGCCAAAACTGCAATTGACTTTTGATAGAAACGTCCATCGAATTTATCTGGCATGAATGGAAGCGTTACTTTGGATAATCCGCTCTGAATTCAAGTTAAAAATTTTTTTTTTTTTGGTAACATATGATTTGCTACAAACCCTGAGATGCTCACCGACCCTAACCGTGGATTTTTCTTGAACGCTAGGAGACGTGAACTCGGAATGGCGCAATATATAACACTGAATTTCAATTTTTTGATAGAGTTCATCTTGAGGAAAGATATGCGCTGACACACACATTTAATGATTGGGTTTGAATTAAATTACACAAACATTATTACAGCTGTGAACTATTTAAGATACTTCAGATTTGAAATGAATACTCTTTATTCCATATCCATGTACGACACCATGGTGTAATCCTAGCCTTACTTACCCAAATGTCTTGGGGAAAAATCCTACAGAGAAGAATAACCTTTCATAACAACCTAAATGGACCAGTGAGTACACGGTAACTAAAACAGAGACGGTAGATGACACGCGCAGCCAGCCAGGAGCATGTGACGTCAGTGGACTCCAGTCTGTCAGGTGCTGTAAGTTACTGCAATTCAGTGTGCCGAGCGCCCCGCTTATCTTCCTTATCACAAATACGTTTACATTGTAATATAACATTTTCACACAAAAACCACTAAGATATTGCATAAAACTAGTTGTTTTATTATTTTGCTTGGGTGCTTTTGTAAATATTACAGACCTGCTTTGAAAGCAAGAACAGTGAAACCATTTGCTAACATGTTTAAATACCTTTATTAAGGGTTCCAATAGACCAGAAATTTTAGTATTTACAGCTCCCAGTTACTTGAAAGAATTTAAATTACGTATCCTATGCACCCTACGGGTCAGGGTGACCCCAGTATTTTTCCCAACTAGTCAGTTACATATATCAGGGTATTCATGCCTCCAGAAAAATGGTTAATTTTTCTATGTTTTGGTTTAACGTGCGTTCAAAGAGAAAATAATGACACCATATGCGGTCCAACATTACGTAATTCAACGCTCAGTAGTGGATTTCGCGTACGCAAACTTCAGTCAACCTTTCGACAAACACATCTGCATAACGAGAACCTTACTCACTAAGTATAACTACAGACTACCATTACAAATGAAAACTCATTCCATTCTATAAAAAATCAATCAAGAAACACATTTATTAAATTATCAAGACTTGCGAAAGAAATGGTTAATGTCAAATATTGCTCATGATCTTCCAATTGTCAACCTAATAAATAAATATTCTAATTCCTAAATCAAATATTCTAAGTCAGCGCTGGCTTATTCCTAAACTAAGTTTTCATATCTTAACATTCTGGGTCGCGTATTCCTGAAATGAATTGTTGCTTTGTTTCATCTTCCTATTAAAATTTACATCTGGTCATTTAAGTATACAGTATATCATAGTCTTCTGATCACGGTCAAAATTCGGTATATCAGAAAATTATTCCATCACCCATGGTGTTAATTATACACCCTCATCAAAAATACAATCATTACATTGTTCAAATTATCGTGGAAATGAACTGAATATGAATAATAGTGTTCTGAATACTAATATCAGTGACCTAAGTTACATTGAAAATTATCTGAGTTCGTTGGTGCAGACTACAGTGAAGAAAATGAAATATTGAATGACGCACTAAGCTTCTCAGTCCAATTGCCACTTAAGTATGGCTCCTAGCTAAATATTCGCTCTAATAATATTTCAGATTAATAAAGCATCGATGATATCCTACGTAAATCTCAAATAATTTCCCTACTCTAGCTATATAATTTCTTATGTAACGTATTCCAGTTCAATATGCACGTAGCCAATAAGCATTTTTTTCATATATGGATGTGCAAGTGCCTACATTAAGATATTTCAACACTACATTACCATACTAGTTACATCCTAGTTTGATCTTCCACGCCATTAACATTCATTCAGAATACGACACAGTCATGCATTCATATACCCATCACCGGTTGTTATAATAGTCAAACCACTTTCACACTTCATTAAAATATGCGTAATTTTATTGTCCATACCTTGCTATAGTTCCTCCCTGGGGCATACTTATATTCCGTAGTCGCTTTACTTGTGCTAATATATCGCACATTATATATATATAGGCGCAATAATACATTTAAAGTATCATATATACTTCATTATTTCATTACTAACCTTCGTTTCAACCCATATTTAATTCATTTAACATCTATAATTATCGCGTTTAACCTCCAATATTAATTAAACACAACGATACGTATCACTCCAATAGCGCAGAATTCGTTCCTCAAAACGCATTTTGTCATACAATTTAACATATAATCCCAAATTCAGTATCTTTTTTTTTTTTCAATATAATAACACAGCAAAGAGTATGGTAATTTAACTTAACCAATTCAAACATGCGTCCCTCTGTAACGTAAACTGGGTTTGACTAGTATTACATCATTCATGGATCTTTCTAACTAACCGGGATTCTATGAAACATATGTTGCACTACGTCACACTTTTAAATCGTATTCTTACTTCCTTGGATGAGATGATATAGTAAATACGTTACCAATCTGTCACGAGATATCGTCTTAAATATTTCACACTGCACTTTCTTGTATTCACTGCACACTTAATTATCTCACGTTTAGGCTATTCAGATCTATTGCATATACTGGTAGTACTCTACATAAGAAATCATACTACTTAATACTATTACTTAGCTCGCCATTCAATATCTCGGGCCTTAGTTGCTCTTCGGTCTGGTCACAGGCCTTGGATTGAGAACTGGGCAGGTTCTCCATCACTGGTATCTCGGGTAGAGTGACCTCCTCCACACGGGTCGGGTGGTTTTAACTGCCAGGATGACATCTCCCTCCAGGTTGGTCTATGCCGATTTAGCAAGCCATTATCTGTTCAGGAACACAGTAGACAATATCCATCGATACTGGAAAATGTGAATTCACCATGGTTCTGCGAAGTATATATATATTTTTATAATGATTGCCTCTTTATTTAGGCTATCGTTGCTATTATTTCCACTTAATATAGCTCAATTTCAAGCTCTCGCGACTCAATCAACTTCTTGTTTCCGAACGATTTTGCGTCTAAGTATTTTGACGACCTTTTCGAAATTTCTGGATTTTATTTCTTCTTTACTGTATTTCAACGTTTATCTCTTCGTTTTCTTCAATATTACCGACCTCTGAGCTTAAAATTGACGTTAGATACTGCAAATCTTGCTTATTTTTTTAGAGCGATGTTCAGGAAGTCTTATCCTTACGAGGTCAATTTTTTAAATCAGTTTTTATAATAATCCGATTGACCCTTCTTATTTTTTAAAAACAATTCTATCGATTCTACACCATTGTACACCGCCTTCATAGTGGTAGGTTTAAGTTAGTCATGGCCTTCTGACATATAAGTATCGATATCCTACTACACATTTCTTTGCCTTGGCTGGCCTCTATCTTCCGTAGGCGCCATTTTGTAATACGTCCAGTAAATGCATCGGGTACACCTATGGACATCTATTTCTCTCTGAGTGGGAATGTATTGGGAAGGAACTGTTCCTTTTTTCAACAAGTTCCTAACAGTTCATATTGTAAATCTTTTTCAAAATCAGAGAGCAGAAAATGTTCGGAGCATATACATGCAATTTTAGAGTTTAAAAACGTATTTTATATTTTATTTTACAAAAATCAACCAACTGTTTTTGCAGCATGAGTCTTCTGGGAACTATAAAGGACAACTTACTGCTTCTTTGCGTTGTTAGGATGGTTTGTACAGCCTGCGACCGAACAGCCGGCATTTTAACAGCACAAGCACAACATATACACTGAAATACACTTTACTCAGAAACGATACGCACGAGTTGACGACTTTCAAAACATTCGCAAACTTCAAAAGTAATTAAATAATTAGAGAAACAATGCGCAGATCGCAGACGAACAGCAATGTACCGAACTTCACTGCTTAGTATAAAACACTGATACCAAAGAGTATACAGACTGACATAAACGCGCAAATCAATGCGTAGTGTAATGTGAGAGTCCAGTGACGTCACAACTATGCCGATCTACTGTGCATCCGTCTTGTGACACCTATCGTCTCTTTCTTAGCTTTCGTGAATACACTATGAACAGCTTCCCGCGGGGATAAACAAACATATAACACATCATGGATTCACACCAGATACAAATAATACACATATGAATGAAATATCACAAAAATTATAAATGCACACATGTTGTCAAATTTTTCCAAACCCACAAAACATGCAATACTTGCACACCAACAAAAATTTCATCCTCACATATTAAAATATGGAAACAGACTTAACAATCATTGTTTCACTGTTGTTACCTGAAATAAATAGTACCATTATAGCTGGTCCGTTATTGGACACGCTGACGCAAGTGTGATAAACTGATAACTTGAAAACAATATTCTCTCACTCATGGGTAACTAATGCAAGTATCGAGCTTGAATTATTATTATTATTATTATTATCATCATCATTATTATATCTGTATATCATGTGTAATCCGCTACAGAATTATGAAACACACTGTAACATCCAGAATGGCTCTAGATCAGATGAGATGGTGGTAGAATATTCTGTACATTATAACCATGTTGTTAGGCACTCGAGAATTTACGAGAAGGTATTTTTGTAACGTATCTTTCTAGAAGTCTGGCCAGGCACCTATATAAAGAGGTGATCTTGATGGTAGAGATGAGTTATTGTTTAGTAGGAGTTAATGTATCCACAAAGAAGCACACGAGATGCTGTTAATTGGTACAATTAATTTTATTTACAAATATTCACAAATTAACACACACATAACCTTAATCATAGTATCAAAACACTTCACTTCGAGAATATCAACAAAGCCGACATTTTAAATAACAACTGCCAGCACTTCAATATGGAGGATACAACTTTGAAACACAGTTGAAAACAGATGACTGCGTCAAGCATGTCACTTCAATATGGAGGCTGTGGTTACTGCACATGTCATGCAATTACAAGTATCACCATCAGACATGCCAACTTTCCAAAGTAAAATAATCAGGAGAAATCTGGCAGCAAATCGGGACGTACTACAACACATCACTCATGGTAGAACATGTACTAATTCATTATAATTCAATACATTAAAAACTCTATTTGGCCTATATATATGTATTTCATTATTTATACGTGAATACCTGAACTTTAGGGACATGTGACTTCTCATCTTTCAACATAAAACTATTAGACATAATTTCAAAAAATATTTTAAATGAAACAGTCACAAGCACCATATTGTTCACAACCTTGAGGTGGCGTATTATCATATGCTTCCAGCGTGCTCTGTACTTAAAGCTGGATGTTTGTCTAATACTAGATCAACAGCCTGAGCGTGAGAATAAGCTAGACCTTCCTATGCTGATCTCAACAGGGCTCCATTTTAACTGTTTAAAACTTATTTTAACTCATTGTGACAACACACACATGTGAAATCAAATGTTTTAAAGTAATTTTAACACAGATGATGGACCTTAGAGTCTGAAAACCGATTTTGAAATAAAATTTAGTGTGTTGATAGGACTGTATATGATCAATTATAATAATAAGTGTACCGGGTGGTACACCTCTACGCCGCACATTTAAATTTTCCGCCTTGAAGTACTCCTCTACAGGAGAAACATTGGACTTAAAACTGGACCTACTTAAACCTTTCCTCTGAAGATGTCACTGTGTGAAATTCGACGTGTTTTTGTTTACTATTTATCAAGAAGTTTGGACATTCTCTCGTAGATATCACTGTCTAAAAACTATGATCATGCACCCTGGTGCGAAGTGAAGGAACTTTCTTGAAGAAATTTTGTACTCATGAGTTTTTTGTTTTTTTTTTTTACTAAATTTCGTTCTTTCATTTGTGGGTTGGCAATATTAATCTTTTCTTTCCACCGGTTTTGAACTTAGCCAATCCAGAATTCCGTAATTAATTTTTGACCAATCGTGTCTTTCTTCTTCGATTTTGAGTGTGCTTTCAAGATTGACCAATAAAGTAAGAGGGTGTGGCTTGATTATTCATGAAAGGTCTCGAACATTCCCCGAGGGTTTATATACTGCTGATTTTCTTGTCTCTCGGTGACTTCATCAACATCTAACTAAGTGTGGACGTGACGCAGGAGGCGGGAAGCGCCTCTTTCATCTGGGAGCGGGTCTTCAATAAGGTAATGGCCATTTAACATCTTTATTTCTTGCTAGCTCAGCAGTTTAACCCACGGGAAAGGTCCGAAACCTTCACCATATAACCCATCTCTATAAATATGTAAATTTCTACCAGCTTATGTAAAAACTTAAGTAAATCTGTGACTGTAATTCGGGGATAGAGAGTGATTTACCCTCTCGAGCTCCCCTTCATTTTGGTTTGAGGTGACTACGTTTTGGTAACTGAATTTCTTTTCTTCCATAATGTTCAGATTTCTTTCTTATACAGGTCACCTCCGTAGTTTGGGAATAGCCCCTGTTTCATTGGCCTAGTGCCTTTTAGGTTTTAAGAAATTTCATGTAGGAGTGCAAATTCACGCCTCAATTCCTTTTGTATGTCGGGCCATTTACTTAACCTGTTCTTTTTCTGCTAAGACCCAGTAGGTTTTGTACAAAATACCCCCGTTTCATTTTGTAAGTTGTGCCTTGAGAGCAATTAATGGTATAGCCTGGTATGGCCTTTAACAGGCTCGAAAACTTGAGAGCGGGTCAGCTCTTTTATGTATTGTAAACATGCCTCTGGGAGGCCCGATATTATAATGAGGAGCAAAGGCTCGGCGTATAAGGGTATTTCTGCTCTTGAAACGAAATTTGGGTTTTGAGCTACCACTCAAAAATTGTAAAACTAAGGGCTTGAAGCCGAAAGGTATTAAGGATTTAAAATCTGAATTTTTTTTTTCTGAATCTTGTTTTTAATTTGCTTTGTAATTGTTATCTCACGAAGTGAGGATTTGTTAACTTGTTGCTGTTCAAAGAATATAACCTTCCATTTCTGTTTAAATTCTTTCTTGACAAAGTAGTTAAACCCATTCACCCCAGCACCTTCTTTCACCTCTGCTGATCCACCAACCACGGTAACAATAAGTACTACCATCAGCACTGTTAATAAGATGCTTTGATATTTTATAATGATTATAGTTCAAAATAATATGAAAATTACTGAAACTGCTCTGAAAATCGGGAGAGCGGTCCTGGCGATCGGGAGATCGGTGAGATCAATGACAAATTGGGAAACTCCCACTTATATCGGGAGAGTTGGCACGTCTGCCTACACCATAACTCGTCAACCAATAACTCCAGTAACTGACCCACCGTCAAGATCGTCTCCTTGTATATGTGCCTGGCCAGACTTCTAGAAAGTTACATTACAAAATTCTAGAGCGTGTAATGCACAGTTTATAATGTACGGGATATTCTCTAACGTTACAGTGTCTATATCATTCTGGAAGTTACAGTGTGTTTCACAATTATGGACTACAATTTATATATACAGGTAAGAATAAATTATAATATTAATTTACAGGTATTTGCATTAACTGAACTGATATAAGTGTCTATATACAGTGCCGGTTTCATGACAACCTCAAAAAACAACGCGATCATACTGTATGTACACATGATGTAATAATAATAATAATAATAATAATAATAATAATAATAATAATAATAATAACAACAACAACAACAACAACAACAACTATTCGAGCTCGATATCTGCATTAGTTACCCATGGGTGAGAGATTTTTGTTTTCAAGTTATACCCGTTATCGCACTTGCGTCAGAGTTTCAGTGGTGAACATGTGTTGTGGTTAGGCTGACATGCCGATGTAGGTAGTCGGTAAGTCAACTGTTTCAACTGTGTTTTTCAGTTACAACCTCCAGGTGCTGTGATAGGCAATTGTTAAAATGGCGGCTTGTTGATGTTCTCGGAGTAAAGTGCTTTGTTTGTGATACAGTGATTGAGGTTATGTGCATTTAATTTGTAAATAATTGTAAATATATCCGTGTACTGTACCAGGAACGCTGGTCTGAGTTAAAGTCCTCGCACTTCGAACTTGAATTCCAAGCTGCGTGCTGGCTCAATAGCAAGCAACAGCATGCAGTTCATATGTGACGTGGAGCGAGTGACGTCACAGCTACCCCTCCTCGTAGCTGAGAGAATTGCATCAGCCAGAGAACATTCGAAATGTTCTACACTTAATAACTTTTCTCAGAAGAATAATTAGATTATGGGAATAACGTCATTGTGTTGCCCGATTTTTTAATCTCAAATTCTACCAAGTTTGATGTGAATCCAACATAAACCAAGGGAGATATTCAATGTAATGTAATTGCTGTTATCTTCAAGATTTGAGTATATAAGGAGGACCATTTCTCAAAGTAGAACACAGTGTCTTCTGTACCACGGTTGAACCCGGTCTGTTGGCTCGTGGGGATCGCGATATTATGCTAAGTGATAATTCTTCGTCAAATTCCGGACTTTAACTTCGTAGTGTCGAGTGCGGACTTATAAAATTTTCTTTGACTTGTGAATGATAAAATTCTGCTCCAACTTAGAGCGATATAAATTGAGCTTCGTCAAACTCTAATATTTTCCAAGTGACTGTTTATTCTGAATGAATGTCTAAGACTCGGGATTATTTTTTCCAAGAGCTCATAATTCAAAGTTAACATTGTGAACAGTGACAGGATTTTGAACAGCATTTGCTCCTTACCAAGTGACTGAAATATTTCGAGAATTCTCACTGACATAACTGTGCATTAAACTCCTAATTTAAAGGCCACGGCCGCTTCCTTCCAACTCCTAGGCCTTTCCTATCCCATCGTCGCCATAAGACCTATCTGTGTCGGTGCGACGTAAAGCCCCTAGCAAAAAAAAAAAAAAAAACTTGGAATTTCTCAAGTGGCAAACATTAACAACGGATTGAGTACAGAAATAACTTATACTTCGTGACTACGTCACCTAACTTGCAATTTCTGTGTGTAGATGATTGTCTGAAACTGTGTAAATATTCTTGTAGATGATAGACTGTGTATTTGAACTGAGCCTTTTTCAACTCTGCGAACATTCAAACTAAGGACTGTTGATAAATAGAGTCTATTTAATTTTATTTTTCATTAACATGCGTGAACAAGGTTGACTTCATGAGTGAAAGATTTTCACTTCGATCCAATCCAAGTGATTATATTTAAACTATGTTAAGACTTAGAAATATTTTGTGTGAAATAACTTCAGATTGTGCGAAGTATCACAAACTTTAAGTGGCTGTTTTTTCATTAGGTCGATTTTATTAACATTTGAAGACACAAAATTTCAAGTGGCTACGAGTTTTGATTTCATTAACATTCAACTCAGCTTGTTTAATTTCCAAATGTTAAAATTAATGTGTGTGTTCGATTTTATTGACATTCGCCCGTACAGAATTCATTTCAAGTGACTAATGATAGAACACGGGATAGTTTTCAGTAACATTCTGCCGTGTGATAATTCTTCAATTATAAAGTTCTTATGTGTTATAAACCTTGTTAAACCATTACTGTATCTTTTTTTGTCTGTGCAGAACCCGCCTTCCGTATTAACACGTCCAGCGTTCAGGTTCATCATTTACGTGACCTGTTTCGACACCCTTACTTCTACACCGCATAGATCTTCTAGACATCGAATAGATCTTCTAGAAATTCTAGATCTCCAAGATCATCTAGAATTTCCATCGAGGGAGGAATTGTGGTTCCATGGTGCAGAGAGGGGATGAGCAGCCGGAGTTCAAGGACATCACCAGCCCTAGGACGAGGAAAGAACACTTCGTATGAAATGATCAAAATGAAAGTGATACTAGAGAATATGGCGGTGAAACAGCTTAAAGACGAACTCAATAAGATAAATCTTCCGATGAACGGGAAGAAGAAATCGCTTCAGACGCGGTTACGGGAAGATCTTGTTGAAAGAGGAGACACGCCCACCCTAGCACACGAGGGCGAAACGCTGGCAACCAAGAATGAGTTAGCTGGAAAATTTATAATGTCCAATAACGGACCATTTATATTGGTATTATAAATTTACTCATTCAGGACAAATATTTCAGATTCCCTGTGGGAATCAACATCTATGTCATCTGATGGCCAAGCAGGCATCAATTTTTGATAATGAGACAAAGTCTCTTAGTGCATTGGCATTGCCGGTGGCTCCAGTTAGCCTACGCAGTGGCCTCCACGGTATGCACTAGCCGGCGTATTGGTAGGTGTGCTAGGTACCAACTGATGAGCCCACCCTAGCACACGAGGGCAAAACGCTGGCAACCAAGAATGAGTTAGCTGGAAAATTTATAATGTCCAATAACGGACCATTTATATTGGTATTAGAAGTTTTCCATCAAAGTCGACGAAGATTCTGGCGAAACATTGGAAGATGAGGTAAATATTCCCAAAATGTGTTCTAAATGACCATAATGCAGGCACTCAATGATAAAATCTCAGATGTTGATTCACGAGTTAATTCCACCTTAACGGAACAGAATGACAAACTTGCTGATCAAATTTCAGAAGTAAATGACAAAATTTCAAATGTTGATTCCGGCCTAACAGGATAGATAGCAGATCAAATTTCAAAAGTAAATGACAAAATTTCAGACAAAATTTCTCAAGCTAACTCAGTTTTAACCGGTCAAATATCACAAGTGTACATGCAGGTTTACAAAGTTGAACAGGGCCTAGAATCGAAAATTTCAAATTAAATGACAAAATTTCATCACAAATTAGCGACGTCACCAATCGATTAACACAGTAGATATAGGACATCCGGTCAAAACTGGGACAGGTTGATCAGATCGATAGTAGAGTAAGCCAGCTGGAAGGGGATATCTTGAACCTCAAGGAGGAGGTGGAAATTTAGGTTTCCGGCATAAAGCAACAGGTTGAGGGGAGAATTTCTACCGTTGAGGAAAATTTTGAAAGCCGTATCTCTGCCATCGAGGGAAATTTCGGGAGCCGTATTTCTGCTGTTGAAGGAAGGTTAGAAAACTGGACTTCGACCATCACGGGAGATGTGCAAAGTATAAGGGAAAGCATCCTTCATGCGGTAGAAAATAGATTAACTCAAACAGGATGTACCACCACACCTCTCTAACACCCTCAAACCTAACCAGCAATATAGGACACCTACACCTGAAGGTGATTATAGAGAACCTTCCAGAATTCCACGGGCGACTGGAAGAGAACCCAACTCGCTTCATTGAGAGATCGGTCAATCTGTTAGGAAGGACATCTTTGTGCAACTCATCACACCACGATTAAAAGAGCAGGCCGCTACTTGGTGGAATAACTTGAAGGGTCTAAATTTAAACTGGACGGACTTCAAGATGGAATTACTCGCTACGTTTAATTCTGAAGGGGTGAAGAGCTCCGTGAAAAGGAAGCTACTGAATGAGACACAACCCACTGGCATGAGAGCTAGCGGCTTCGTCCTACAGAAGTACCAACTCTTCCAGCGTCTGCACCCGAAAGGAAGCGAAAACGAGATCTTACCAGAAATCACAGAGCTACTCTACGATAAGATTCAACCCCTGGTGAAAGTATCACAACCGAGATCCTTTGATGATCTAAGCAGAATCATCATCCAGCTGGAGGAACACAAGAGGAAAGCTACGGAAGAGCCCAGCGCAGTTAGGAAGTGCTACCAGTGTGGAAGAGCGGGACACCTGAAGAACAAGTGCCCAGCCTTGACGTCAAAAAACTAGGTCCCGCCCATTCTGGATTGAGGGGGGATGGGACCGGGAACAGGAATGCGTCTCAAGACCTGACAGACAAGCAACCCTGGTCAAGTAGGAGAGGGATTGGTCCGATGATGAGTAGAACAGGCCAACCCCGCCCAGCTACCATCTTAAGGATTGGCAACGAGAATTTTTCAACCATACTTGACAGCCAAGCAAGCCATTCATTTGTCAACGGGACTGTTGCCAGATTACTACTGCCTATGAAGTGTCACCACCTCAGAAGGGTAGTGGGAGCAGCGGACGGGGTAACCTATTCCATCCAAGGACAGATTAACCTAACCGCTAAATGTATGAGTATGCCTATTGTAATTGGCATTGCAGTGATTCAGAACCTGATACCTGACATCATATTAGGTCATGACTTTCTGGTGGAATACAAGGTGCTCCTAGACTATGCTGCTCATGAGGTCCTTTTGGGAAAAAAGAGGCGTCTGAGGGTTGCCTGGCACGATGGAAATCTCTGGACTCGCAAGGATACGGAAGTCAACGTAGACCTGGGAGATATCCGGTTAACACGTCTTCAACCAAGTGAAGAAGAGGAGCTGAGACACACCTTTAAGGACTTTCCGGAAATAATCACCAATAAAATAGGACAGACTACCATGGTAACGCACACCACTGAACACAGCGATTCCTCACCCATCAAGCAACATCCATATCTAATCAACCCGGATAAGCGCAACTTCATCATCCAGAAGATTCAAGAGATGGAAGGGCAAGGTCTCATCGAACCGTCTACATTCTGTTGGGCTTCACCTATCGTCCTACCGAAGAAGAAGAAGAAGAAGAAGAAGAATGGGGAGTATCGACTGTGTGTGTGGACTTCCGCAGGTTGAATGAAGAGACCGTTAGTGACGCCTACCCCATGCCCGACCGCTGGAACAAGTAGGTCTAGGATTTTCAGCATGCTGGATCTCAACTCTGGATACTGGCAAGTGGAGGTCGAGGAAATTTCCAGACCCCTGACCCCCTTCATGACACCGAAAGAATTGTACTAGTTTGCAGTAATGCCCTATGGATTGAAGAATGCTCTTACCACCTTCATGCGACTGATGGATAAGGTATTATCAGGATATGTTGGAGATTTTTGCCAAATGTATCTCGACAACATTTTAATTCACAGCAAGAATTTTCAAGAGCACCTTGTACATCTGAGGAAAGTGCTGGAACGACTGAATATTCATGGACTGACTTGCCAACTGGAGAGGTGCCACTTCGCCCAGTCCCGCGTAGAATATCTTGGCCACGTCGTAACTTTTGAAGGCTTAGAAAGGCAACCGAAGAAGAATCGAGCTATCGAAGAACTGAACACCCGCAGACCAAGCGACAAGTACGTCAGTTCCTTGGCTTGTGTGGATTGTATAGCAGCTTCATGCCACACTTTGGAGAGAAGGCAATACCACTCACCGATCTACTCCATAAAAACCACCCATTTCGATGGACCAAAAGGAAGAGGCAGTATTCCAAGGCATTAAGGATGCGATATGCAACGCTCCCAGTCTAGCCCATCCTGACCCTCAACAGAAGATGTGCCTGCAGACAGACGCCAGCAACACTGGCTTAGGAGCAGTGTTATTCCAGGAGAGGAGTGACGGCGGAAGGGACATCATCAAGTGTGCCAGCAGGAAGCTATCTCCCACCGAACAACACTACTGCACTGCCGAGAAGGAAGCTTAGCCATGGTGTGGGCCATGGACAAATTCAGAGGCTACTTAGAGGGAAGGAAGTTCCAGCTCTACACCGATAACACCACTCTCAAATGGTTAAACTCTGTCTCTGGCTCAAAATCTAAATTGATGCGATGGGCTCTATTAATGGCAGAATTAGATTTCGATGTGTGTCATGTCCCAGGACTGACGAACATAGGAGCAGACAGCTTATCTAGGCACCCGGCGATAGAACCTGAAGCTAGAAGCACTATTGTCGAGAGGGAGTTCCTACGAAAACACCATAGTGAGCCTAAGGAACCTGTCCGTATGACCATCAAGAAGGAACTTGATCTGGGAGTAATCAAACAGTGGCAGGAACAAGACAAGCCCTGTGGGACCATGACGCAGTGGATAGGAGACAGAACACCAATAGTCAACTCGTCCAGAGGGAATTCAAGATGTGCTACAAGAACTTCCGGGTTGACGAAGGACTCTTGACGTACAGGTCACACCTCTCCGACACACCTGCAGTAGTGGTGATCCCCAGACAGCACACGACTGACATCTTGAGAGAAGTTCCACGACAGCACTGAAGCCGGACATCCAGGAGGCGAAGAGACGCATCAGTCTATCTGACGAAGATTCTTCTGGGTCAACATGCGGAAAGACATCCTGGACTACGTGAAGAGGTGCTAGATCTGTGCCTGCACCAAGGCAACAGGAAGGCAGATTCCAGCAGACTGCCACAACGCCCGTGGGAGGTCATAGCCCTGGACTTGATGGGTCTTTACCCTAGAACACCACAGGATTAAACAGGACTCCTAGTAATCACCGACCTCTTCACAAGATGGACTGAGACCTTTCAGATAGCTGAAGCCATGACGGGAAGCATCACCAGCCTGCAACAAGACGAGGTATTTAGCTGCTACGGTTATCCATGGTGCATTTTTTCAGACAACGGGAGTCAGTTTATGTCGAGGAACTGGCAGCAAATGATGACAGAATAGGGTATGGAGCAATGGAGCAATGGACCACCCCTATCTACAAACCAAGGGCCAATCCAACGGAACGATGGAACCAGGAGCTGAAAAGGATGCTACGGGTCCACCTAATAGACAAAGAACATAAACTGTGGGACCGTCAGATACAGCAGTCACTCTTTGTTCTGCGACAACACATCAACAGTGTCACCGGCTATTCCCTAGCGGAGCTGTTCCTTGGTCGACAGCTATACGGCACCGGCGATTGGGAGATTCGTCCAGCACCCACTCCTAGTCAAGATGATACAGCTGATTCCCTGGTAGAGTGACAGCAGCAGCAGCAGCACCAGCAGCAGAACATCAAGGAGAAGCAAGCTTTGGCCGAGAAGAGAGCCCTTGCCCAGGTCAAGGCTCAAGATGTCGAAGAGACCCACATCTTCCTACCAGGCCAACAAGTACCGCGACATAACCACCCAGTCAGTAATAAGACTGGAGAATTTCATGCAGGTCTCGCACCTAAGTGGGTTGCTCCCATCGAGGTGGATAAACAGCTGGGCCAAGGTGTCTACTTACTAAAGACCAACCCTCCTGTCAAGGTCCACGCATCCGAGTTGCGGCGAGTCATCCAACCGCTGCGCATACAGAGTAAGCCTGGAGGAGAGGCTACTAATGACACAGCACAGTCTGGTCATGAGGAAAATGCATCGGCGGCGAGGCAACCCCGACCCCTGACACAGCACAAGCTGGTCAAGAGGAGAGCACATCCAGCGACATAGAGGAAGAAGAAAGATACAATTTATGTCCAAGGCAAAGTCGACGAGTGTGATAGACTGTAGAAATTGTTTCAAGTTATAAGGGGGATATTGACGCAAGTGTGATAAACTGATATAACTTGAAAACAATATTCTCTCACCCATGGGTAAATAATGTAATTATCGAGCTCGAATAATAATTTATTATTATTTAATAATTATTATTATTTACGTAGTCGAATTATCGCAGTGTTTGTAGGTTTATGTCATAAAACATGCACTGTATATAGACATGTATGAGTTCAGTTAATGAAATACCTGTAAATTAATATTATATAATTTATTACTACCTGTATATGATGTGTAATCCGCTACAGAAATGTGAAAAACACTGTAACATCCAGAATGGCTCTAGATCAGACGAGATGATGGTAGAATAGTCTGTACATTATAACCATGTTGTCAGGCACTCGAGAATTTACGAGAAGGTATTTTTGTAACGTATCTTTCTAGAAGTCTGGCCAGGTACCTATATAAAGAGGTGGTCTTGATGGTAGAGACGAGTTATTGTTTAGTAGGAGTTTCACTGGTGAACACGTGTTGTGGTTAGGCTGACATGCCAATGTAGACAGTCTGTAGTCAACTGCTTCAACTGTGGTTTTTAGGTTACAACCTCCAGGTGCTGTGATAGGCAATTGTTAAAATGGCAGCTTGTTGATGTTCTCGGAGTGAAGTGGTTTGTTTGTGATACAGTGATTAAGGTTATGTGCATTTAATTTGTAAATAATTGAAAATAAATCCGTGTACACAAGTTGACAGCATTTTATGTGCGTCATTGTGGTGACATCAACGCTAATATCCGGTCCTACACTTGAATTCTATCTGATATTGGGACAAATATTCCATTAAAAAATAAATCAATCCAAACAACCTCTACGAATGTGAGTGAAATTTTCAACATAGACCGCGCAAAATAACAACCCTCCTTGACAGCCAAAAATCCTTGCCAGAATTAGCCCCGGATGGAATACAATATCAATGGAGCCCTATTCTCCTATCACGCAGTTAAATGAATCTGGGATTCCGTTTTTTGCACAAAATAAAACACACTGGTGTATATGAGTCCAGTTACTATCAACAACGCTGCAAATAATAAACTACCCAAGGCAAGTCTAACAATTTTTACGGGTTCATTATGCAGGCCCTTTATCGAAGAACAAACTTCCTCATTACCACTGAATCAAATAATCCACACGTTTTAAACTTCATTTACATAACAATAAATTGGTGACAAATCACAACATCCATTTCTCCCCCCAACATGAGCCAACTGAACTTTACTGTGTCATGTTGACCATTCTGTCATCAATATTGTATTTCGAGTCAGGAAACATTTTCTTGGAGAAATGTCTCACATGGTCACTGCAGGATAAAGGAAAGTTTTGTTCAACAAGAAAAGTCATAAACAACTCCACGTATGTTACCGAGCTTTCATATTCCGAGAATCTAGCATAAATGGTTAAATTCTTGTTTGTGTCAGTATGACTATCCGCATGCATTGTGCTAGCCACGTATTTACGACAGTCATCTCATCCACCATGCACAACTGAAAAATCACGGCTACACCCACTACAAAACACACACGAAGGAAATTTTGAGGAATGCAGTAAAGAGGGTCATTCTTTTGAGTACTCTCACCTAAATTTTTTAACATTTTGGTTTCTTACTAGCGTCACTAGTCACAGTAACATCACTACACACATTTATCTACATACGAAATCACTTCTTTGTTTATTTCAAACCTTCTGCATTTCAGAACACATCTTTACCAACTCCTAGAAGAGTAATATATATAAATTTGGCCACAAAAAAATACAATAAATAATTCACACACAGTCTTCACAATGAAACGGAGGTTGCCACCACTTTGCCACCAAAACAAAGACAAAAGAACTCAAATATTTGCATGTGACGAACAAAGACTACAACTCCGCAAGATATACCACTTCATAGGTGGTTATTTTTCCGGTACTGGAAGTACACACTGCGTTTGGTTCATGAAAATTTGAAATATTCTTAAATCAGGGACAGGAAAGGACAGGGATATAAATGATTACTGAGAAATCTGAAAGGAAATACTGTATTCTGAGAATTCAAGTTGTAATGGTATTCGTAGTGTATCCTTTTGAACAATTCATATACTTACATTTAAAAGTCAACAAAAAGTCGTAATTTGTGATGTCATTCGTAAAGGCATAATTATGATGGAAAATTTGTAATTATAGCAATTGATTCGTAATATAATCAAAATCAAAATCTCTTTATTTGCAAATGGGGTGTCTACCTCTGTGGCAAATGGTACACTAAAATACATTATTGTCAAGCACTAAATATTAAATTAACAAGAGAAGAAAATTTTCCTATCATACAATATTATACAATTTACGCTGACAATGTTTTCTATTAAACACACAGCTCATCCTTAATAAATTTATATTGTTTACAAAATTCTACTTATAATATCTCCTGTACTACTTACAAATATAGTCAACTGATATACAGTATGTGGAATTATTTCAAATGATACTATACAACTGGTATAAGATTAATATTTACATTGCATTTATTTATTTACTTTTTTTTTTTTACCCGTTCTGGATCCTAAGTAGCATAACGACCTGCTGCGTCTTAACCAGAGCCCCTTTTGCCACCACTTTTCAGAGTTCATGAAGGGCCTTCACAGCTACCGTAGCGGTCCCAGGGCCCTCGAAGTCCCCACTGTACTTCACCCCTACAGGCAGTCCCCTACTTTGGCTGTCCAAACTCCTTAGACCAGGGGATGGAATTAATTTATTCACACACATTTTTTATTTACAATAACCTGCACTGGTCGAATGCCCTCTAACACTTCATTTATTTTCTCTGTTGCTGTTTATTCTCTTCTTGAATATCTGTACAGATTTCGGAAAAGGATCAAACACTACCCCTGGTAAACTGTTCCACTCCTTCACACCCTTCCCAATGAATGAAAATTTACCCCAATCGCTTCTGCTAAGATTCCTTCTAATTTTATATTTGTTGTCAGTCCTGCCGATATAATTATTTTTCAACTGAAGCCTCTCACGGATATCTCCCCATGCTTCTTCTCCTGTATAGGCTCTATATAATCCTGTAAGTCTAGTTTTCTCCCTTCTCTTATTTAAAGTTTCCCACCCAAGTTCCTTTAACATTTCTGATACACTACTCTTTCTCCTGAAATCCCCTGTTACAAATCTTGCTGCTTTCCTCTGCACACTATCTATTTCTTTTATTAGGTATTCTTGGTGAGGATCCCAAACACAGTTTGCATATTCCAATAATGGACGAACCATACGCAAGTAACTTTTTTCTTTTAATTCTTTGTTACATCCTTTAAGTAGCCTCATTATGACATGTAACGATCTGTATGCTTTCCCAACAATGTCATCAATATGACCCTTCCAGTGCAAATTACTTTCAAATCTCACACCTAAGTATTTGCACTTGCCAACTTTTGGGATAACTACCTCATCCAAAGTATATTCAAATTCAGTTTTAAAACTCCTGTTTGTAAATGTTGTAACAGTTGATTTGCCTCCATTAACCTTCATATTATTTTCTTCAACCCATTGTTGGATACTTTCAAGGTCCCTTTGTAATTCTGAACAATCCTCAATGTTGTTTATTTCCTTATAAACAATTATGTCATCTGCATACAATCTTATTTTTGATGTTATATTGTTCCCTAAATCATTTGCGTATATTAAGGAAAGTAACGGACCGATTATACTACCCTGTGCAATTCCCTTCCAAACTTTCTCTTCCTGAGATACATTATTTCCTACTTTGACTTTCTGAACCCTTAAATTTAGAAATGTTTTTATCCAACGTGTAACCCTTACGTCCAATCCTATTCCCTCCAATTTCTTTAATAATATTCCATGTTCCACTCTATCAAAGGCTTTGGAAAGATCTATGGCTATGCAATCTAACTGACCTCCTGAATCCAACTGATCTGATATGTCCTGCTGAAATCCCACCAGTTGTGCCTCACAAGAAAATTTCTTTCTAAATCCATACTGGCTCCTCATGAACCAATTTTTATCATCACATATTCCTCTGATGTACTTCGATATTAAACTCTCCAGTATTTTACAAACTATACTGGTCAGGCTGATTGGTCTGTAGTTCTCTGGTTTCCTTTTATCACCCTTTCCTTTATAAATTGGTATTATTATAGATTCCTTCCATTCTTTTGGTATTACACTATTATTTATGACATAGTCAAAGAGAAATTTTAAATAAGGCACTATGTACCACCCCATTGTCTTTAATACCTCCCCAGTAATTTGATCACTTCCTGTTGCTTTTCCTTGCTGAAGCAGTTGGATTTCTCTGAAAATATCTTTGTTTGTGAATGAGAAGCTTCTTGTTTCCCTCTGTCTCTCTCCCTCTCTATCTTCTGTTTCGGTTTCCAACTCTTGACAATCATCTACTGAATCTCTAAATTCCCTACTAAATAGGTTTGCTTTCTCAGTATCTGTTAAATAGTGTTCACCCCCTTCTCCCACCAATGTAGGAATTTGGATTCCTTTTCCTTTTTGATTCCTGATATATGAATACAGCTTTTTCCATTTCCCTTTGTGGTCATTACCCTCTTGAAGTAAGCCACTCATATAATTCTCTCTTGCTTCCTTTTTCACTCTATTCAGTTCCCTTATTAGCTGTTTACTAGTTTCTCTACTCTCCCTACCCTCTTTGATTTTCCTGTTTACTATTCTACATTTTCTTTTTAATTTTCTTATTTCCCTTGTATAATAAACAGGGTCTGAGGTCATTTTACCCTTCTTAACAGGTACAAATCTCTTCTCTCCTTCCCAAATGATTCCTTAAAATTTAGACCAAAGTGTATCCACGTTACTCCCTTCACTTATCCAACAACTGAAATGTGATTTAAGGCAAGTCCCAAATTCATCAACTTTAGTTTTTCTGTACAATTTCTTGTCTTGTGTAACCCTCTTATTAAGCCTTTTTGGTACGAGTCCTACATCCATTATTACAGCCTTATGGTCTCCTATTCCTTCAATAGTTGACATCTCTGGGTTAGGTTTCAACCTAGCCTCCCTAGGTTTAAAAAAAAACTGAAACTTAAAACTCCTGTTAAATTTGCTTATACTGCTTGTATAACTGTCTCGTAGTATGTCATTGGTATTTAAGGTTCAAGCTGTGAACACAGCCCCTGTGGCTTTGTGGAGGATTTTGGCAAATGCTCTCCCACTGGTGTATGTATGTATGTATGTATGTACTATCTGCACACTTTTTAGCGATAGATTTACACCCTAGTGCTAAAGCGGTCGACCTCGGCAATCTTCGAGATTCGTACTGGCAATCATTGAAACACAAACTATGAATCGCTTATGCATCGCTGTGCGATGTCTGGCGTACACTTTACGTACTAGTACTGTTGTTATTCACACAGCAAAGCCAAACTATAGAATTAACTCTAGGAATAAGATTTGCATCGAAAAATGTTATATAATGTGTGTGTGACACAGTTGTTGGCTTAAAATAACAAAGATTTAGAAAATTCATATTGATCGATCATATTATCGATTCATTCCAGATTTCATTTCCATTCAATTGGCAGCACTAACGGAACCGGAAGTGCTCCCTCCTTACTCCTCAAACCTTTACACAAATTTATCGCTAAAAAGTGCGCAGATAGTATGTATGTATGTATGTATGTATGTATGTATGTATGTATGTATGTATGCTAAGTCCTCAGCCCAAAGGCTGATTGGATCCTCAACAGCTCCACATGAGGATGACAGACCAACCTTTGTATATGGTTATTGAAAGCTGAGAGGACCCAGGGCATCAGTTTGAAGAGGAAGTGTTTGTGTGATTAGGGTTAGGGATGACCTTATTAAATAAGGGGATCCAAGTGTAAGGTAGGTCGTTGCAGTGCAGTAATGGAAATATATAAATGTCTATAATAACTGATTGTGGTTAATTTGTTTGTTAAATTTAGACACACATGAGTTAGGTTATGAGGCAAAACACATTGGTATCATCAGATGATTATTGTTTTGTTTTTGCAATAAATTCATATAGTTAACCTAATAGTAATTTTTTTATTTGTGGAGTGAAAATCTGGCATGCTATCCAGATTCCTTTTCAGGGGTTAAATAGTGTCAGGTAAGATAAGGAAACAAACTGGTATATGAATATATGTGCATCTCTCATAGTAAATGGGTAAGTGAAGAGTTCATCCTCATTTCCTTCCTTTCTAAAAATACACTTTACTCACCCCAAAAAATCATAGCGAGTACCTTTTGCAATAACCTGCCACATGGTATTGTAGTAGCAGACCAACATCAACCCTTTCTTGGCACCGCCAGAAATTTTACATGGTCGCAGACATGTACTTCTTTGTATGTATCCTCACTTGTCAAAGTTTATTTTAAGGGTAACATGGAACACTTCACAGCTAATTTCATGCCTTATCAGCCACAAATTACAGGTACTATTATACCACCACCTCAGATTCAATCTCTGCCAAACGTGGAGTCTTACTGACTTAAATTCTGTATCAGCACCTTTACCAGAAGTTGTTCATACGTTCAAGTTATGCTGATCTTCCACCATATGTACCTTACCTACTCCCATGCATGATATAAACAAGGATGTCGAATCCCATCCTTTTAAAACACAGGGATTATATTTGGATCCTGGTAATCTATCTGAAAAGTTTCAAAATCCAAGATTTCATTACCAATCAAGCTGATCCTGCTGTGAATCAACTTAACTCTTCTTTGAATTCTACAATACTTTCATATCATAAACCAAGCCTTGAATCAAGTACAGTACTTCGTCATATGGCCATATCAATGAAGTCTCACATTATGGCTATTTTCCGCTCGGAAATATGTCCAGACACAACTAGTCCCTTCTCAACAGCTTCTCAACCGCCTGTATCCTGAAATTTACTCCTGAAATTTCTACTCATTAAAGTCAATTTTGCCTTTAACACATACTTAGAATGAGAACATTTTTGCAATGCCCTTCACAATTATTTTCCATCCTATGACATACGCCTACATGCTAACCTCAGCAATGAATTAATTTGTCAATATCAATACCCTACTGAGTCTACTCAAGATTATTTAGATTCAATCATAACCTTTCGTGATGTTTTGCCATCCCAACCTTTAAACAATTAATTAATCCCTTTGTCCCACCTACTACCATTTCACATTAGTATAGCATAGTATAGCATAGTAATGCTTCTTACTATGCTGTTGATGTGCATTCCCACGTAAAAAGATTTCACGCACAGGCGTCATTTGGAGAGCAACATCATCTGTTCAATATTAAAGTCCTGCGGCGATCGGCAAGTTGCGACGGGAGCAGGATAGTGTAATCTGGGAGCTCCTAGTGATGAGTCGGCACGTAGGCGGCGAGTGTGTGATCGCCGTTTTGCTCAAGGACAGACTGTAGAGCAACTCGTGTGCTACACCCGTGACTGAGCAGTCCTGTTTAGGATCCCCTCTGCTCACCCTGAATGGGGAGGGGGCTATAAAAGGTGCCCTAAACATAGGCAGTCTAACTTCTCACCTGACTGGATTATCGCGTTCAGTGGGTACACCAATTCACGGTAGAAACAAAAGAAAGATTTGCAACATGAATATAGCTACCTGGAATATTCGTACTCTGATGGACACTGATGTAGATAACCGTCCAGAGCAACATACAGCAAGAATAAGTCGTGAGTTGAAGAAATACAACATTGATATCACTACTCTTAGTGAAACTAGGCGTGCTGGAAAAGGACAACTCAAGGAACATGGCGGTGGCTATACATTTTTCTGGAAAGGAAAAGATGAAAACGAATTAAGAATTCATGGAGTAGGTTTTGCAATAAAGAATGAGCTCATTCACAATCTTGAAGAGTTCCCATCTGGAATTAATGAAAGACTCATGACACTCCATCTGAAACTCAAGAACAACCAAAGAGCTACAATAATTAGTGCATATGCCCCAACACTGAAGTCAGAAGATGATCAAAAAGAAGCATTCTATAACCAACTTGATGAACTCCTGTCGAATGTACCCAAGTCAGAGAAGCTTATTCTGCTGGAAGACTTTAATGCTCGGGTTGGCAGAGAATCATCACTTTGGCCTGGAACTATTGGTAAAGAGGGTGTAGGCAAAATCAACGCCAATGGAACCCTTCTACTCACGAAGTGTTCTGAATATGATCTTGTCATTACAAACACACTCTTCTGCCAGAAGGATAGATTTAAAACAACATGGCAACATCCCAGATCAAAGCACTGGCACTTAATCGACTACATTATTGTCCGCACCAGAGATAAGCGCGATGTTCATATAACCAAAGTTATGACCAGTGTTGCTGATTGCTGGACCGACCACCACTTAGTTCGATCTGCGATGGCTATACAGGTTCCTCCAAAACGGCGGATTCAGAGGAAGGCGATAAAACACAAACTAAATACTGAACAACTTAGGAACAACAGTATCAAATCTGCCTATCAAGAACTATTGGCTGATAAAACTTCCAAATGAATACCCAGAAGATATTGAGCAGCACTAGTCATTATTAAAATCAGCTATTATAGCAGCTGGCAAAGAAGCAGTTGGTGTTAATAAGAGGAAACATCAGGATTGGTTTTACGAGAACGACAAAGAAATATATGACCTAATTGATGAAAAGCGGAAAGCCTACAACGCGTGGCAAAATGATCCAAATTCATTTCCCAAGAAACATAGATATCAACAACTCAAAACTGAAGTGCAGAAGAGATGCAGGATGATCAAGAATGAATGGTGAATAGCTAAATCAAAGAAAATGGAGAATTTAATCACCTCCAACAACACTAGTGCCTTCTTCAGCGCTACCAAAGCAATTTATGGTCCCTCTACCAAAGGTCTTAATTGTCTAAAATCCAAAGACGGTACTGAAGTTCTTAAAGACGCTGACTCGATAGCTTCCCGTCGGAAAGAACTTTTTCAAGACCTCCTGAACAGAAACTCACATGTCGAGGAAGATGTGTTTGCTGATATTCCACAACAGCCAATTCAAGATCACTTAAGGCTTGGTTTCTCAGAACTGACGCATGCGAGGTGCAAGGCCGACACTGCGTACTTTCGTCCCAATGACGCTACGAGGCTCGTGGTTTCCCAGGCTGTGAAGCGGATCAGTTGCCGAGCACATGTCTTGTTCATTGGATCTCGCAGCCTGTGCGCTACTGTTGGAAGAGGAAGCGGATTATGTGTCAGTACTGGAGGGTTTTATTCACCCCTATAGAAGTATCAATGAAAACTGTTGATGATCTTGTGATGTCAGCCTGTATCGTCCACAACCTTCTCCGGAATGAGCGAATTCCTTGCCCAAATGAACACTTTAGTGGCAATTTGGAATTAACAGAAGAAAACATGATTCCTCTGGCAGCTGACAATGGAGGTAATTCTACACATGATGCTTTCATGATAAGAAACAGCTTCAAGAAATATTTTTGTAGCAGGGAGAGAGAATCGGTATGACAAAGAGAATATGCTAACAGGGTGGAGTGAAAGTTTTTTTTCTAACAGACAAACATGTATTTGTTTACCTATAGTTTACTTTTTCTGTGACCCAATTAGCATAATAACGGAATGAACATCATTATTAAAATAAAACATGTGATTTTATTAAATGAACAATACTGAACTCAAATTTTGTAAAATTATATATATTAGCATATTTGATATTAAAGTAATGGATTTATTTTATGATTTTATATTTCTAAATCTGTTAATTATTTAATCCTTTGAAACTGAACTCATTATATTTGTTATAAGTAACATAAATAATAATAATAATAATAATAATAATAATAATAATAATAATAATAAACACCCTACCACCGATCCACAGAGGCAGCTACCACATCAATGAAAAAACAAAGAATCCCAAGAACGGAGTTTCCAAATGACAGTAAATTAACATTAATCGTCTGGTAACTCCGTTTTTGGAGTTTCTATTTTTACGAACTCTTTCCTTCTCAAGACCATCGTATAATACATACAACTAGCAACATTTATTAGCTGTTCTATCCAACTTCAGTGATATAACTTTCCATAAGTTGTCTTTCACAACGGTGTTTTTGTAGCTCTTGTGTTAACTTACAGCACTGGGTGCATTCGAACTTCTTCAATCAGTTCCTCGTCCACTTTGTCCATAAAGCTCATCGTGTTGCTTAAAACAGTAAAAACAAGAACAGAAACAATGTCGCCTCGAACTGCTGTCGCCTCGCACAAATCTGGCCAGACGAATCAGTGCGCAGTGACGCACACTGCGCACCGCGCAGCTTGAGAAACCACTTGCATAAGCTTGTGTAGTCTGGATTTGTGCGAGGCGGGCCTCGCACCTCGCATGCGTCGGTTCTGAGAAACTAAGCCTTTAGGTGAAGTCCCTTCTATTCAAGAAATTGAGAAAGCCATTCATCAGCTGAAGAATAAAAAGGCACCCGGACAAGATGGAATTCCAGCCAAGCTCTTCAAGGAGGGTGGTTCTTTGCTAATTCAGCATACACACATGTTGATTGTGAAAATATGAAACATGGGAACAATCCCTGCTGATCTACGGGATGCTTCCATCATCACTATCTTCAAGAAAGGGGATAAGACTCTGTGTAACAATTATAGAGGAATATCATTACTCTCTGTTGCAGGAAAAATTCTTGCTAGAGTGTTGTCTATTCGTCTACTACCATTGACTGAAATGTGCCTACCAGAAACTCAGTGTGGTTTCAGGCCAAACAGAAGTACAATTGATACGATTTTCAGTGCAAGGCAAGTGCAGGAAAAGTCTAGAGAGCAAAACCAACCCTTGTACATGGCTTTTATCGATCTTGTCAAGGCGTTTGATTCTGTTAATCGAGAAGCTCTGTGGAGAATTCTAGCTCTGATCGGATGTCCAAACAAATACATACAGATACTCAGACTGCTACACGACGGCATGTTTGCTACTGTTCTTTCTAATACAAAACCAGGAGACCCTTTCTGTATTTCTACTGGAGTCAAGCAAGGTTGCGTAATTGCTCCAACATTGTTCTCATTATTTGTTGGAACTATACTACACCTTGTGGATGATAAACTGCCATCAGGAGTAGAACTTCTGTATAGAACTGATGGAAATCTGTTTAATATTAACAGACTGCGAGCTAAGACCAAGGTGTCCTCAGTGTCAGTTATAGAGCTTCAGTACGCAGATGACAATGTTATCTTAGCCAACACAGTGGAAGATCTGCAATCAATCCTCAATGCTTTTAATCAAGCATATGAAAGTATCGGACTGGAAATTAATATCGATAAGACTTAGATCCTTTACCAGCCGGCGCCTAATTCCAATAAGAGAACTCCAACTATTACAATCAATGGCCAGTCTCTGCAAAACGTAAATAATTTTCCTTACCTTGGAAGCCATCTCTCGACATGTGCAAACATTGATGCAGAAATCCAATATCGTTTAAGATGCGCTAGTGCAGCTTTCGGTTGTCTCCTAAGAAGAGTGGCAATCATGATATCAGTGTGGGAACCAAACTGTACGTTTACAATGCTGTTGTAATTCCTACTCTTATCTATGGTTGCGAGACCTGGACAACCTACAGGAGAAACCTAAAATGCCTGGAAAAATATCATCAACGATGCTTGCGGAGAATACTGAAAGTTAAACGGCAAGATCGTCGAACGAACATTAGCATCCTCGAGGAAGCCAACACTACAAGCATAGAGGCAAAGATAGTCAGGCATCAGCTACGCTGGCCTGGTCATATCGTCCGCATGCCAGATACACGCCTCCCAAAGAAAATCTTGTACTCCCAACTAAAGAATGGCCAGTGTAACCATGGAGGGCAGCTTAAACGATATAAGGATGTTCTAAAGTATAATTTTAAAAGATGTCATATTGATACGATTAATTGGGAAACTACAGCCGAGGATTGGCCCAAATGGCGTAGCATTGTATACAATGGAGTTGAACATCTAGAAAAAGATAGAAGATCAGAAGCTGAGAGGAGGAACCGCAGGAAAGAACGAGTGAATGTGAGGGATGACATTCTTGCACAACTATCTGCTGCAACTACTAGTGTGTGCTGTCACTGCAATAAAATCTGCGCATCCAGAATCGGACTGTTCAGCCATCTGAGACGACACAATATGTCCAAATGACATTGTATTTATATACTGCATATTCGTTGACGAATAAATGCCTATGATGATGACTACTATTTCTCCAAACCTGCATACTTCGTCCCAATCTCGAAACAGTCAAGTTTTACGAAACCTCCAATTCAATGTTAACAATGTAAGTGCAACGTTACTACGATACAAACGTAACTATTGGAAGTTAAACTTTCCTCTGATAAACACTTATTTTCAATTTGTATACCTGGACGGCATATCTACATTGATTGTGTTTCAAAAAGTGGTTGGACATTGACTCCATTTTCTTTCCGCTCGCATTAAAAATGACTCCACGTCGGGAATAACTTGGTCATGAACTTATTGTGAACGATCCATTCATAGTGGCTTATATCTGTCGCATGCAACTCGTGGACTCTCACGCTTTCTGGCAATGAATAAACTTACTCGCCTCGTGTACGAACTCTCCCGCCAGAGTGCGAGTATTTCGCCACTTCAATCTTTCTGTAGTTGCTAGCTATGATGCGGACACGGCCCATTGTTGGCCTTCAGCAAGGATAAACACGCCTAGGTATGGCTCTGTGGCCTGGAGTGAAGATGAAACCAAATTCTGTGGGTGTCGGATGAGACCGACTTAGGAATCGGAATAAGGGATTATTTTCAAGATTCCTCTAACATTAATAATGTAGTTTTTAAAATTATTTTTTTAATGGTGATATCTCAGTGCGTGGTTTTGCATGGGTAAGTTACGATGGAATACCTCACCGCTCTTATTAAGTACTGATTAATCTAATATGTTGGGTCATGTAATTTTGTCCTGTTGTGCGTCATTTAAATTATTTTCTGGTATTTGTGGTGAAATATTCTGATTTTGTGTCCTCTCTCTATTACGACGTTGGAGCACCATTTTGTTGATTTTAGTATGTATTGTACATTGTTGAGTGCTGTAATTTTAAATTTTTTATTATTTTTAAAATTCTATTTGTTTGTTTTTCTTTTTTCGTTTTTTATTGTCTTTGTGAAATTATTACTGTATTTATAAAAGTTCATGGTTAATGATGTATCAGTAGTCAAAAATTTTATCATTTCTACTTACAACCTTATCTTGCTCAGATGATATTAATATAATCTCTTGAGATTGAGTTCAAAAGCTGTGATGCATTAAATTGGCATTCCCTTGTAAGGGATAATCCTGAGTTGTTTGTTTGTTTTTTGTGAAAATATTACTGTATTTATAAAAGTTCATGGTTAATAATATACCAGTAGTCAAAAATATTCTCATTTCAAGTGACAACCAATCCTTGCTCAGATGAAATTAATTTCATCTCTCTGTTCTACTCCCATTTCGAGAAACAAACTCAGGCTGCCTAATCGGCAGTCATGTGTTATACAGGTCAAACTCTGCCATCACTTCCACAGTCTTCTACTATAATCACTGTATGGTCTTCCATCTATTGCTTTATTATATTCAGGATCTACTACATCTTTAATTAGTCAGTCCTTTTTTCTTAAATTAAAACAAATACACACAAACCTTCAAATTTTTCCTTCTGTCTTACACTGTACGTCAGCTTTAAATAATGTCTTAAAAACCTTGGGAATGGTTTCTCTCAATAATAAAATACAACATTTTTCCTGGCCTATCAATTTCACATTGTTCAGGATTTATCTGGCCCTCTTATATTGGGATATGATCTTTTTATCCACACTGGATTAATCTTGAACACTCGTAAGTATTCTATATCTTTCAATTTCCAACCGAACACACACACATTCCCTTAATAAATTCTCAGGATTAACACTTACAAGGAAATGACAATTTAATGCATCACAGCTTTTGAACTCAATCTCAGAGAGATGAAATGAATGGACTGTTATTGGAATTTTTGGATGTAATACCTCCTCTTCTTGGAACCGCTACTTATTATCAGGCACACATTGATTTGGGTGATCATGTTCCTGTTCGTTCACCCCCATATCGACTTAGTCCTCCTCGCATGCAGTTAAATTAAACCAAATTATTAAGAAGATGCTTGCAGATTCCACTATTCAAATTATTCTTCCCCAGCCTTCTTAGCTGATAAACTGGATGGCAGTTATAGTCTTGTTATGGACTATAGAAAATGATATAGATGTGAATTCCCATAAGGAACCTGAAATATTTGTCCTGAATGAGTACATTTATAATACCTACATGGTTGGTCCGTTATTGGACAATATAAATTTTCCAGCTAACTCATTCCTGGTTGCCAGCGTTTCACCCCAGAGTACTAAGTTGGGCTCATCAGTTGGTAAATAGCACACCTACCAAGACGCATGGCTAGTGCATACCGTGGAGGCCACTGCGTATGCCCAATAACATTTTTTTACATCCCATTAACTACTTTTACAGGTTTCAGAGATGCCAAGGTGCCGGAATTTAGTCCTGCAGGAGCTCTTTTACGTATCAGTACATCTACCGATACAAGGCTGATGTATTTGGGCATCTGAGCCAGGATCGAAACTGCCAAGTTGGAGTCAGAAGACTAGCGCTTCAACTGTCTGAGCTACTCATTATTATTGACATTATACATAATCATAATACCTAAGACAGATACAAGAAAATGAAGAAACACTGAGGCAATCAAAAATTCAAAAGAGTATTTCACAAAATAATGCCCAGATTGTCCAACCACTGTATGGACTGCATTCCACAGGTCCAGAGAATGCCCTTCTTTCACACTTAATGACAATGTGATGGATTGTCTGCATCACCTCACCACAATCGCACCTCGGGAAAGATCGCACACTCCTCTTGTAAAGTGATGAAGCACATCGTCCATGTCCGCTTTGAACCCTGTTGACTGTAGGTCTAATTCAAGTTTTCCACGACAGATCAAAACCAGGAGGGGTGTGCTATACGTTAAATAAAGGCAGCCACTCATAAGAAACTTTGATGCACCAATTGCTGTGACATTCATTTGCAGCACTGAAGTTGCTTGAAAAGAGCCCTCGTGCTGTTTGAATTGGTGGGGATCTAGATTTCAGATGTTGAAATCGACCAACTGTATCACCATGGATAGAAAGAGACTGGTTCATTTCAATTTTTTAGCACTCTCAGGCCAAGCTGTTCATTTCCCCTAGTATAGGAGATTTAATGTGACCGAGTACAGGCAGCAAGAAAAGAGAGGCAGGTTTAACTGTGCCAGTAATAATCCGGATGGTTTGATTCTGGACAACATCAATCTTCCAAACACATGAGCTGTTCATACATACTGTAGAACAATATTCCTCTGCTGAATAAACCAGCTCAACAGCTGAAGGGTTAAGTGTGGAAGCAGAAGCACCCAAGAGGAGCCAGCAAGTTTGTGAAGAATGTAGTTCCTTGTTCTCAATTCAGCAGCACTATCATCACTTACATCCAACATACTTTCCTTCAAGTTGGTTCCATGACTTTCTAATTCACTTGTCCTTGCCAGATTAACTTATTTAAAGTACCATATTTTGTTGATCATGCTTTCTGTCGTATCAAAGGCTTGCTTTCTCAGATATAAGGCAGGTATGAATATTTGCATGTAACGTTACTACGGAGCAAAGGCTATTTATTTACTTGATTTGGATGTTCCCACGTCAGGTTGGTTAAAAGGTGTTCCCTTCCAACATGGTGACTTTGGGATAGGAACGGGCTATGAGTGGGAAGTAAGTGGCCGTGGCTTTAATTAAGATACAGCCCCAGCATTTGCCTGGTGTGGCCAAAAAAAAAAAAAAACTATTATCAATAATAAGACACCTGCATGGTATTTACTTTTCTACTAACATTCAAAATTTACTCAGTAATGTCAAGAAATGAATAATATTTAAATTATTTCTTTTGTTGTACTATGCACATTTGTGCGCACTTCCAATAATAATGTTAAGAAATGGCTCTGTCAAGAGAAAGCACATTACAGAAGCTAAGGCAATTTTCCAAACTGGCACTGTACTACACTAATCTAGGACATTAAGTGCACCACTGCATGCATGTTAAGAAATTGGAAGGAAACGATCCACGCATAAAGACATACAAAACGACATAACGAAAATGATTGATACTACACACGTTCCTTGATTTAAATGTTTAGTGATCAGACTATACGAACTTCAATGATCCAATAATAGTCATTCCAAACGGTATTGCGCACCATGCAAAACTTCATATAATCAACTTTTGGGAAAATGCCAGAACATGAAATATGTCATGTAATAAATTGTCGTCTAAAGGAACAGACAAGGCAATTTTAATACATAAATTGATTTTAAAGTAAAGAAAAGTCGTGTATCTCATTCAAGAGGGATTAAAACAGAAAAACCTACTATTCCCAGAGGCGGACCAAGTTGTCAAAGCAAGTTGTTAAATCTCCTTTCTCCAGCACTTCGAAAGACATCTATCCCGGTAGTATTCTTCTGGTTCATCGAAGATCAGTTATCCAATTCACATTCAAAACGCCAGTGTATGAGCATGAATTCATGGGCAAACTACAAGAAAAACTATACGCTGTTCATACACAACAAAAATTGTACTCATTTGTCATTTGGAATGCCTGGAAGGCCTGGCCTGGAAACTCAAATGGCCTTGACAGGTTCTCAGGCCAAAGAGTTAATTTATAGTAGTACACCGCCGTCTCGATCCTCCTATACTGCCTGCTCTATGCGAGCCTTTTTGCGACTACGCTGCGACAAAATTTCTCCGCTAGATGGCAGACATAGACGCACAATGGTCTAAACTTATTCTAATGACGACAGCCTACAAAACACTATGCAGTATGGTCATATGTTCACTGAAGCTCGTAAATTACATCAGTAATATTAAATATCGGCAATATTACCTGCACGAAGTCGCAGTTGGCCTCTTCATGCACAATTTAAAGATTTTCCTGGACGAAGGCTTGGAGTGGTACCGTACTTTTTGTGTTCTTGCCAACGCAATATGAAATAATAGAGGTCCTACGAACTTGGCTAGGATAATATCTCTAACATTTTCCTGATGTTCTTTGACCTCACACTGTAACAAAACACATTCTGAAAGCTTTTTTTAAATATTTGTTTTAAGTCGCACCGATACAAATGGTTCTAATGGCGATGATGGGATAGGAAAGGTCTAGGAATGGGAAGGAAGCGGCCGTGGCCTTAATTAAGGTACAGCGCAGAATTTGCCTGGTGTGAAAATGGGAAACCACGGAAAACCAACTTCAGGGCTGCCGACCGTGGGGTTCGAACCCACTATCTACCGGATGCAAGCTCACAGCCGCGCGCCTCTATCCGCACGGCCAACTCGTCCGGTATTCTGAAAGGGAACACGTCGCAAGTCCTCGTATTACGCTCATACGCTTGAAGGACTTCGACAATAGGGCACATCAGTTTAAACGAACTCCTGGAGATGCTTCACCAGAGCAACAAAACTAGGTTTTGGGTATCGAACTCCTCCTCTGTCCTGATGTATAATCAGTTCCATTTAGAGGTGTCGAAGCTCTAGGCAGTGAGATGTTGCTGACACAAATGTCACACTCCATCCTCTCTTCAAGAACACGAACCTAGTACCCGCAAGTTAGGATTTGATTTCCTGTTACTAGTTTGATTGGAATATTATCGTCTGGATATCTGAGGTTTTCTACCTAGGGGCTTTACGTCACACCGACACAGATAGGTCTTATGGCGACGATGGGACAGGAAAGGCCTAGAATTTGGAAGGAAGCGGCCGTGGCCTTAATTAAGGTACAGCCCCAGCATTTGCCTGGTGTGAAAATGGGAAAACACGGAAAACCATTTTCAGGGCTGCCGATAGTGGGATTCGAACCTACTGTACTATCTCCCGGATGCAAGCTCATAGCCGCGCGCCTCTACACGCACGGCCAACTCGCCCGGTCTGAGGTTGTCCAAAATGTCTAAACATGAAGGCGTTTTGTGATTGTCCGTCACAATTTTTATCACAAGGAATCCACTATCCTCCACGGCTTTAATCACCTTCTAGAAAAAATCCGCAGCCTTTTTCCAGTCATTCGACCGGGCCAGGAATGGAATGAATGAAGCCCCCATCTAGCAGGGAGGATAGGAATTGTGCCGGCTGGCGAAGCCTGTCGCACCCCTCTGGGGCAATGATTAATGAATGACAGATGAAATGAAATTATATTCGAGAGTGTTTCTAGAATTAAATATGACAGGGAAAATCGGAGTATCCGGAGAAAAACCTGTCCCCGCCTCCGCTTCGTCCAGCACAAATCTCACATGGAGTGACCGGGATTTGAACCACAGAACCCAGCGGTGAGAGGCCGGCGTCTTCCGCCTGAGCCGCGGAGGCTCCATCAAATTCTGAAATAAGGTGTAAAGGCACAGATGCGAGAGTAATCTGAGGATATCCAATTACTTCCTTCATTAGGTCCTTGCCTAGATAAAGCCGACAGCCGCTTTTCTCTCAATTCTCTTCTAGACGGTATTTCATGGAGTCGTATATATTCTGGCTGCGAACAACCTTGCCGAGATTGGCAACATGGTATACAACAGTTGAATATTTCGGGGAAAGAATCTGAAGTTTCAGTTCTACGAAAAATATACCTTGCACGAACGGAAAGAAACAAGTACCAACACCTTAAAATCACTTTCGAAATATCTATAAAAATAACATAATTAATTCATTTCACAGTTCTATTCAAAATATATATCTTGTACGAACGAAAGTGACCAGACACGTTTACTCATTGTACAAAATAACTCAGGTTTTCACACACATTCATGCACCAATAATACTGTGCTACACCCACACTGACAGCGAAGATTGTGCGTCTACTGCTGCACTCTTACGGCGATTTGGAGAACTATTGGTAGTCGCGCCTTCCTGTGTTAAACTAGTGGCATAGAGCAGGCAGTATAAGAGGATCGAGACGGCGGTGTAGTAGTAGCACAGTCTAATATACACAGTCGCGAAGCTCGGCTTATTTTTTTCATCCCAAGGTCTGTCTAGGGAGGTCTGGTCACTCTACCACAATCCTTTGCGGTGGCGGCCATATTGGGTCTCAAAGATCGTTGTTATGTGGGCGTGCACGATGTAATGATGTGAGTTATTACTTGTATTTTGAAAGAAAATGGGATACTGTGCAGCTCCAAATTGTCAAAATAAGACAACTGACGGAATTAGAGTGTTTCGCTTCCCGAAAGTTAAGCAAAGGAGAGCTCAGTGGGTACAAAACTGTAGGCAATGGTAATCTACAGGTAATTCCGTTTTGTGCGCGGTTTTGTGAACTTATACACTCGTATTATTCCTGAATAATACAGTAATATGTTTGTATGAACGATGTTTTATATTTATAGGTCTTATTATGTATTTTCTTCTAGCATAATTTTGAAGAATCGCTATTTGAACTAAGGAGGGCTGATGGATGGAAACTACTCAAGTGGAATTCCATCCCAACAATTTTCAACGTCCCTAATCCACCCAAGTCTTTGACATATGATAGGAAACCTCCCAAAGAAAGGGAACTGTCTTTCAAAACAAGCAAGGAAAGTAACAGGAAATGTGTAATAGTAGTATTGTTGTTTATGAAAATTTCCTTTTCATGCGTCCGGCTCCATGGCTAAATGATTAGCGTGCTTGCCTTTTGGTCATAGCGGTTCCGGGTTCGATTCCAGGCAAGGTCAGGAATTTTAACCGTAATTGGTTAATTTCGTTGGCCTATCTCTTCAAACCAACAATTTGTGTCCAGCTTGTAATCATTACAACAATAATTGTTAATAACAGTCTTTTACGGTACTGTAGTTATTAGTTACAGCTATATTTCATTCACCTTAAATGCCCTATGGAGTACCTTATCTGGCTGGACAAATACTTAAAGATCACAACACTCGCACTAACCAACTACTGTAATTTAACGTACCGTAGCCTAACATAATATCCTAATGTAATCCCTAAAATAGCCTAACCTAGGTTAACTCAACTTAATAGTGACTGAATTTCTATTTCTTAAGGAATCGTGTCTAACAATGGCTGTAATTTTCTTAACCACTATTATTATTATTATTATTATTATTATTATTATTATTATTATTATTATTATTATTATTATTATTATTATTATTATTATTATTATTATTATTATTATTATGTTGCCTGCTGTCATTTCTTGATGGATACAGTACTTTTGCATCCATCTCTTGGCACAGGCCAGAGTAAAGTGTAGCTTCCACCGAAGTCTCAGTCAACATCCATGGCTGTGACAATATGGAAGTTGCTGGGGTATGGGTAGTGCTGAGTAATGACATTCAGCACATGACTAGTGCATCTGAGTGTTATGAAAGGCGCTGCTCATAGGGTCAATCGTGCTGCAATAGTACTTTCTGACCCAGTGAAGAAAGCAATGGCAAACTACCTCACTCCTCATCTTGCCTAGTACGCCTCATTTTGGTGCTGCCATTGGTTTTTGGGGTTTCCTTATAACCGCATAACCTTAGGTGGTGCTATTTGAGGATCCAACCATCCTCTGGGCTGATGACCTAACAGACATATTATTATTATTATTATTATTATTATTATTATTATTATTATTATTATTATTATTATTATTATTATTATTATTATTATTATTATTATTTTGCTATTTGCTTTACGTCGCACCGACACAGATAGGTCTTATGGCGACGAATGCATAGGAAAGGCCTAGAAATGGGAAGGAAGCAGCCTTGGTCTTAATTAAGGCACAGCCCCAGCATTTTCCTGGTGTGAAAATGGGAAACCACGGAAAACCATCTTTAGGGCTGCCGACAGTGGGGTTCGAACCCACTATCTCCCGAATACTGGATACTGGCCGCACTTAAGCGACTGCAGCTATCGAGCTCGGTATTATTATTATTATTATTATTATTATTATTATTATTATTATTATTATTATTATTATTATATGTATGAACGTTAGGAGTCAGTTGAGAGCCCCGTGGTCGCCAACCCACGCTCCCTAGTTAGGAGCTCCTGACGCCCCTTTCAGTCACCTCTTATGACGGGCAGGGGATACCGTGGGTGTTATTCTATTGCCCCCGCTCACAGGGGAAAATCAATTTGGGTTGTGACTACGAGGCCCTTAGCTGAGTCTTGACATTGCTTTCACTTGTGTTAGGCTCTCACCTATTCTATCCCATCCGACTTCCCCTGGTCAACACTTGTTCTTTTCCGACCGCGACGGCATTAGCGCATTCGAGGCCTAGGAAGTTTTTCATTTCCACGCACTTTGTGGCCTTCATCTTTCTTTTGCTGATACCTTCATTTTTCGAAGTGTTGGAGCCCTTCCATTTATTTTCTTCTGATTAGTGTTTATAGACGATGGTTGCCCAGTTGTACTTCCTTTTAAAACAACAATCACCACCACCACTTGGTACCATATAAGCTGCATGGGTTATCAATAAACTAGTTACGAGTAGCTAAGAACATCACTCTTGTTGCACATGTGCAGAGTATTTTTGCCTTAGAACCCAAAGAAATACCACATGAATGGATAACAACAGTTACCATACATCATTTAATGCACTCAACTCAAGAGACATTCAGTGTTTGTCAACACACTGGGATAACCCCTTAGAAACGCAGTATCGGTAATTACTTACTTAATAAAGAAAACGCTGAAGGTAATTTATTACAACTGTCTCTTAGTACTTTAAGTATAGTACTTCAAGTTCAGTATTTCATGTACCGTTAATCATAATATGACACGGGTACTGTACAGATTTCTATGTTTCTGTCAATAAGATTACGTATTTGATAGATGATATTAATAGGAAACACAGTAAGACCATGTTGTAAGGAAGTAAAAGAGTAGGACATGAGCTTTCCTGATGATTCTTGTTTCTAAAAAAAAAAAAAAAAATCAGGCTCTGCTAATTATCTTCCTATTCAAATAGCTGTGAATGTATTAATATAATTTAAGTGTTATACAGTTATATATACAAGAACAGTACATGCCCAATTAAATTCTTTACGAAAAATAGTTGATGTTCTGTTTTTATTTCAATGTACGGCACCGAAATCCTCTAAATTCGAATACACTTGCCTTTGGTTACGCTCGCTTACAGACCCAATATGGCGGCTCCATAAGAAGCATTCGTGACTTGACCTCCCTAGACAGACCTTGTTTCATCCATGCGACTGCAGCGCTCCACGTGGCCAGCAAGCTGCCGGTCTTCTGGGATGTGTAAGTTGTATACGTTTTGCGAGGTAAGCGTGAGGTAATTACATTATAGATGATCGGTTTACTATTAAATTGACATGGTATGTACGAAAGGAGGTGTGTGTGGCGCAATAAATTGCTCAGTTACAAGAAGACACCAGAGCTATCATTCTTTAGGCTGTCTAAAGATCCTGAACATTAAAGCCTTAATTACTGTTTAAATTTTCGGATAAGAGAACAATATTGTGAAGATTCAGAAATTAACTTCAGATAAGTAGGCATTTCGTTCATCACTGATTCAGGAATGTAACTCGTAGTGAAATCCATCCAATGATATGAACTTAAATAACGTTTTAATACAACCGTAACCTCTAACACGTAGCGGTGTTTTGATTTTCAGTGTGTAGAAAATTGCTTGTCGCCTCTGTGTAGTGGTTAATGTGATTAGCTACCACCACCCGGAGGCACGGGTTTGATTCCCGGCTCTACCACGAAATTTGAAAAGTGGTACGAGGGCTGGAACGCGGTCCACTCATCCTCGAGAGGTTAACTGAGTAGAAGGGAGTTCGATTCCCACCTCAGCCATCTTCGAAGTCGTTTTCCGTGGTTTCCCACTTGTCCCGACAAATGCCGGGATGGTACGTAAGTTAAGGCCACGGTCGCTTCCTTCCATCTCCCTTGTCTATCCCTTCCAATCTTTCCATCCCCCACAAGGCCCCTCTTCAGCATAGCTGGTGAGGCCGCCTGGGCGAGCTACTGGCCCTCCTCCCTAGTTTTATCGCCCAAACCAAAGTCTCACGCTCCAGGACACTGCCGTAGAGGCGGTACAGGTGGGATCCCTCACTCAGTCCGAAGGAAAAACCAACCCTGGAGGATAAACGGATTAAGAAAGGAAGAAAGGCAAGAAAATTGCTTGTAAATAGTAGGGGGGATGATTTATTGAAGAAAAATGTGAACTATTTGTACAATAACATCACGTTATGTTCCAATCATTTTGGAGACAGCCAGTTTATGTCAGCAGAAAAGAAGAAATTAGTATGGAATCTCCGCAGATTTCTTCGAACCGAAAGTTATTGATAAGAGATGATTAGCCCGTCTCAAAGGAGCACAACACACAGTCATACGTTGCACCGACTCAGATAGGTCTTTTGGCAACAGTGGGATAGGAAAGGGCTTGGAGCGAGAAGGAAGAAACCATGACCTTAATTAAGATACAGACTGTTTTGACAATGGGAAACCACGGAAACCCATCTTCAGGGCTGGCGACAGTGGAGTTCGAACCCACTATCTCCGAAATGTAAGCTGATAAGCCGCCCAGCCACTTGCACGTTTGTCAGAGGAGCCGAGAGAACATGGGCTGTATGCTCACTAACTTCGATGTAGTATACTATTAATTCCCTAATGTTAACACCTGATTTTCCACATTAATGCTGTGAAGGTACTAAGTCATTAGTGTTGAAATTATTTGTGAAACTAAGATTAGATTACCTCGTGATATTTTGCAATGAAAGTTTTCAGTGTCATAAAACAAAAAAGCTCAAAATCCAGCCATTTAGGTTCCTGAGATGTTTGAATATTATTTGAATTGTTTTATAGTTCATTACTATTTTTATGATGTATGTGAAATTACCAAATTCAGTTCAATAATAGGATTTCGAAAATGGCTAAGACCTTAATTACAGTGGCATGATAAGCTGTTCCTTCGAAAACAAACTATTGTTGTTTTCCTTCGGTAGTATTACCACGCTGTAGTCTAGTGTATCAACGTATTTTATTAAAATGTACGATTAATATAGTTGTCGAGGTGGTTACAGTTTATAATTTACGTGGGAAAGTGCATTCAACTGTTGGGTAGAGAATTGTTCCGGACAGTTAGAGCTTGCTGGCCGCTACGAGCGCTAGTGTCGTTCCGCCTGACAACAGGATGCCATTTCATTACTAAGGAGCTTCGCGACTGTGTATATTAGACTGTGGTAGTAGTATAGAATTTCGCACAATGTGCATGGAGTAGTTAATTTTCACAGAACTTTCTTAGAGAGGAGCCGCGTCGATTACACCACAGTGCGTGATATCTGCCACATGGCCGACCGCGTAGTTCACACAATCACTGTATATCCGGAACGTGGAACTTCTTCATGCTGCACACTCTATGGTGAAACCCATGTACTGCAAGGCGGGTAACTATATGTCGAAGCTCGTAGTTCGAGTCCATCCAGTCAGTTGACATCATTGCTTCGCTCGCATAGAAATCGCCCCATATTTCCTTCCGTTTCTCTTGCAGCTCGTGTAATAATTGTTGATAGGCCTCAGTAGATAGCAGATGCAACTGCATGCGAAGTTCTTCCATGTAGTATTCCTGCCGAGCCAGAACATACACCAGGCGGGAAGGGGTGAAATAGTTTCAGGTCTTTCTTCTTCAGGTGGTCCCATACACATTCCAGAGCATACGTCAAGACGGGTGTCACTTTCAGCCTAAATAGGTCCATAGCCGTTTTGAGCGAACGTTTACTGATATTCTTCACTTCGCTCATTGCAGCCACTGCGGACGCTACCTTCTCCTTTATATGTATGGAGAAGACATCGCCATGGGTTTGGAATGTCAGAACCAGATACTTGAAATTGTTCACTATTTGCAGGTTTGACCCCTCTAATGTAATAACTTGGTTTGCAGCTAGTCTTCCTCCCTTTCTGAAGGTCATCATGACCGTTTTCACTTTATTCATCCTTAGCCCATTCTCTTTAGACCATTTCAGTAATTTGTCGAAGGCTACTTGTAACTGCTCAATCGATTCCGAAGTTAAAACCATGTCGTGCGCATACATATAGATCGCGACGTTGTTCATGCTAACTATTTGTACTACATCCAAGACAGCTATGTTGAACAGTAGGGGGCTTAGTGGGTCGCCCTGCAATATACCGTTTGTTTGTTCTAACACGCTGGATACTGATCTGTTGTCGTCGATCTGGACCACGTTATTCGCAAGAATACTCCTTATAAGCATTGATATGTAGTTTTGAGGTCCAATTAGGGATTCTAGCTTCTCTATTATAAGCTTTCTGCTCACCAGGTCGAAGGCCTTGCAGTAGTCAATAAATATGGCATGTAATTTGCCACCTTTCAGTCTCAATGATCTCTCGATATCATTTTGTAGGCATTTTATGCCGTCGATTGTTGAACGACCCTTCCTGAAACCAAGTTGTTCCTCAGGTAATCTTCTGTCCACTAAGTCTGATAGTCTTTTCGTCAATAATCTTGTCAGTATTTTAAAGCCTGCACATTCTAAAGCAATGCCCCTATATGAGTTAGGGTCACCTATGTCTCCTTTCCCCTTGTATAACACCTTTAGTAATGAGCTTCTCCACTTGTCTGGCACGTTGCACTCTAGTAGGCAGTTATTAAGCAAGTGTGTCCAGTCTTCTGTCAGTACATTTGTGCTCTCTGTTATGTGTTCGTTGAAAATCTGGTCATGGCCGCATGCTTTTTTTCTTCTTCAGCTTTTTTAATGCTGTTTCGACTTCCTTTGCAGTAAACAGTTCTACGTTTACGCTGCTCTTGTGATCTTCAACTGGTGCCGGTCGTGTTTCTTCCTTCTGTAGCACATCTTTGAAATGCGCTTCCCAGATCTCCATGGGTATATCCCTGGGGAATTGAGGTTGTTTTGCTTTCAGGGCTTTATATGGATGTGCCTTGGCTTCTTCTATTAGCTTCTTTTCTTCATCCAGCAGAAAATCTTTCCTTATAGCTCTCAATATGGTTTTGTATTCTCTATTTTTCTTTGTATATTCCTGTAGATCAGACTGAGACTGGGATTTTCTGAATATGTGCAGCGCTTGAAGCGCTTTCTTACGGGCTTTGTAGCATAGCTTATTAAACCATGGCTTTGCACGTCTGGGGTTAACTAATGGTCGTTCGGCAGCTATTTTGATAATGCTCTCAAGATGCTCTCAAGATAATCCAGTATCTGATTCGGATCTCGCCCATCTGTGGGATTTATGTCTTCGCGTGCCTTTTTAAGAATCTCTTGATTTAGTTTCCTGGAGTATGGATTTCTGGCTTCGGTCTTCTTCGGTGACATTCGTTCTACACAGAGTGTGATTTCTACTGGTAAATGTTTTCTGATGACCACATCATCCCTTACTCTACCGCCTGTTATTGTGCACGTTTTCATGTTTGTAAAAACAAGTTCTATTGTGCTGCTCCCATTGGTGCATATATACGTCATGCGGTGGGGATCATTTACAAGGGACAGCCCTTTCCCTTATATAAAACTGAGTATACTCCTTTGCGGAAGCCTAGTTGGCATTCTGGAATGAATGGGTCTATTTCGTTGTTCAGGCGATTCGCTACAATAGTTGCAAATGCTTTGTATAGATTGCTTTCTAGAGCTATACCTCTATATGAGTTGGGGTTGTCAGTTTCTCCTTTCCCTTTGTACAAAATCTTCAGCGTTGCCGTTCTCCAAACTTCCGGTATTTTGCCTAAACTTAGACATCAATTGCGCTGGAGCCATTTGGAGCAAAGTATGTGTTCAGGTCTTTTTTGTTTATCATTGTGAAACCTTCATCCCTCAGGATCTGAATAACTAACTCTGATTTTACGTTCGGCTTGTCTGTACGGCAGTTGAAGTCACCCGCGATTATAACTTTTTCCGCAGTATTTACTTTCCCTATTGCATTTAGTACTGATTCTACTACATCTTCTATTGAATTATCTGATGCGATATATATTCCTATTAATGTTAGGTCAGTGATCTTAACTATGATTGTGTTTTCACTTCTCTGGATTTCATGTACTCTTCCAACAGTTGGTTTGAGGAAGCATGAGACTCCTCCAGCCGGTCTACCTCCTGTTGGCGTTGCGAATGTGTGGTATCCATAGAATTTTGGTAGGTCTGTTGGTTCTAAAAGAAAAGTTTCCGTAGCTATGATGACATCGAAATGTTCCATTGTCTTTTGAGGTATCAATAGTAAGGCGTTTTTAGTCCTTCGATGTACCAGAGAAGAATCTTGATTATTTTATTATTCGAGGGACACTCCAATGTTGCGTTTTTGGCCTCGAAAAGAAAATCTTCTAACTAGAATACCTTTAGGCCAGAAATCAGGGTTTCTGTTGTTTGTAGGCATTCAAAAGGAATTCCCAATTTGCAGGCTTTCATGGGCCCAACTGTATTAAGCATTTCACAGGCTTTTATCTGTGTAATGCCATTTCTTAAGTAGTTTTTAATGTTATCTTCTGTGGTTCCTTCTTTTATCTTCCCCACATATAGCCATGCTGTTTTGGCTGCCGGCTGTAGTTCTTCGTTGCTTTGTTTCGTTCCGATGATGGTCTTACGATGCTGTTTCGATTTCTTCACCACTGTGCTCCAGGGTGTTTTTTCATCGGATTCTGCGTCTTCGGTCAGTGTTGGTAGGGTGGATTCATTTAGATCACTCGATTTTTCCTTGTCTCCGAAGTCAGTATACGAGCAAGCTGGAGGTCTAGAGTTCCGGACTTGTGCTGTTCCATCCACGCACTTTTCTTTGTAATTTTCTTCCGGTTCAATCAAGATGTCTGTAGGTGGGTTCTTTTTTGAGGTACTTCCGGATCTAGTAGTTGCGTTCTTATTTTGGATCGGTATATCTGGAGCTGTACGATATTTAGAGGAGTCCGTTTTCTGTTCTTCTGGTGGGATTTGTGGAATTTCGTTTGATTCTACCTCTGGAGATGTCTTTGAAGACTGCTCTTTGTTGACTTGATTCTCTTTGCAGGTGAGGTTTTCAACGAATTTCCTCATTTCTTCTCTGACTCCGGCTAGGATTGTTTCCTGTAATGTTTGTATTTCTTTTCTGATATCTTTGAGTTAGCTTCTGCTTCTTTTGAGATATTCTAGTTCTCTTTTACATGGTTTACAAAGCCATAACAGTGTTCAGCTAGGTTTCTGGAGAGTAGTATAGTTTCCAGCGCTGATACCGACACAATCTTTGCGAAACCATTTATTACAACTAACGATACAGCAAACACCGGCATCGCTATCTGTTACTTGTTTGCCGCATGTGCCGCATGGGGCGTTGTTGTTGCCTTTCCCAGTCATGGAAATTGTGAGGTAATAATTAACGGTTTCAAATACACAATATTAACACTGTTTTTCCTATAACTAATACTGCTTGAGATGTTTCTTTTTATGCTATTATTAACTATTCCACTTTCATAACACAGCACAGAGTATATATAATGTTGCTAATAATGCTTTCGCGGCCCATACTTATAACAAGAGTCGATCGTGAGGTAGCAATAGTTTCATGTTTCGCCACATAGCGCTGTATGAAAATAATCGGGGAATTCGGTGAGTGAGGTTTAGTTAGGACAGTTCTTGTTTGTTCGCCGTGCGGTACGATAG